>NW_027041213.1:0-122988 GCF_037179485.1 Ochlerotatus camptorhynchus
CAAATTGTATTGTACGAAGAAAAACGGTTCATGCTTCATGCTCAGCCTACTTGGCTTGACGAAATAAATAAATAAATAAACAAACAAATAAAGAATAAATAATTAAATATATAAAAAAATAAATAAAGAAATAAATTAATTAATAAATAGATAAATAAATAAATAAATATATATATATAAAAATAAATAAATAAAAAAATTAATTAATTTATTAATAAATAAATAAATAAATCAATAAATAAATGAAAAAATAAAAAAAATATATAAATAAATAAATAAATCAATAAATAAATAAATAAATAAATATATAAATAGATTGTCTCCTAAATAGAGATAATAATAAAAATACAAATAGATACATAAATCAATAAATCAATAAATAAATAAACAAAATATCAATAAATCAATAAATCAATAAATCAATAAATCAATAAATCAATAAATCAATAAATCAATAAATCAATAAATCAATAAATCAATAAATCAAAACAATATAAATCAATAAATCAATAAATCAATAAATCAATAAATCAATAACATAATCAATAAATCAATAAATCAATAAATCAATAAATCAATAAATCAATAAATCAATAAATCAAAAATAAATCAATAAATCAATAAATCAATAAATCAATAAATCAATAAATCAATAAATCAATAAATCAATAAATCAATAAATCAATAAATCAATAAATCAATAAATCAATAAATCAATAAATCAATAAATCATAAATCAATAAATCAATAAATCAATAAATCAATAAATCAATAAATCAATAAATCAATAAATCAATAAATCAATAAATCAATAAATCAATAAATCAATAAATCATTAAATCAATAAATCAATAAATCAATAAATCAATAAATCAATAAATCAATAAATCAATAAATCAATAAATCAAATTAAATCAATAAATCAATAAATCAATAAATCAATAAATCAATAAATCAATAAATCAATAAATCAATAAATCAATAAATCAATAAATCAATAAATCAATAAATCAATAAATCAATAAATCAATAATAAATCAATAAATCAATAAACAATAACAATAAATCAATAAATCAATAAATCAATAAATCAAATCAATAAATCAATAAATCAATAAATCAATAAATCAATAAATCAATAAATCAATAAATCATAATCAATAATCAATAAATAAAAATCAAAAATCAATAAATCAATAAATCAATAAATCAATAAATCAATAAATCAATAAATCAAAAAATCAATAAATCAATAAATCAATAAATCAATAAATCAATAAATCAATAAATCAATAAATCAATAAATCAATAAATCAATAAATCAATAAATCAATAAATCAATAAATCAATAAATCAATAAATCAATAAATCAATAAATCAATAAATCAATAAATCAATAAATCAATAAATCAATAAATCAAGATTGCAAGAATCAATAAATCAATAAATCAATAAATCAATAAATCAATAAATGCAATAAATCAATAAATCAATAAATCAATAAATCAATAAATCAATAAATCAATAAATCAATAAATCAATAAATCAATAAATCAATAAATCAATAAATCAATAAATCAATAAATCAATAAATCAATAAATCAATAAATCAATAAATCAATAAATCAATAAATCAATAAATCAATAAATCAATAAATCAATAAATCAATAAATCAATAATCAATAAATCAATAAATCAATAAATCAATAAATCAATAAATCAATAAATCAATAAATCAATAAATCAATAAATCAATAAATCAATAAATCAATAAATCATATAAATCAATAATCAATAAATCAATAAATCAATAAATCAATAAATCAATAAATCAATAAATCAATAAATCAATAAATCAATAAATCAATAAATCAATAAATCAATAAATCAATAAATCAATAAATCAATAATCAATAAATCAATAAATCAATAAATCAATAAATCAATATATCAATAAATCAATAAATCAATAAATCAATAAATCAATAAATCAATAAATCAATAAATCAATAAATCAATAAATCAATAAATCAATATATCAATAAATCAATAAATCAATAAATCAATAAATCAATATATCAATAAATCAATAAATCAATAAATCAATAAATCAATAAATCAATAAATCAATAAATCAATAAATCAATAAATCAATAAATCAATAAATCAATAAATCAATAAATCAATAAATCAATAAATCAATAAATCAATAAATCAATAAATCAATAAATCAATAAATCAATAAATCAATAAATCAATAAATCAATAAATCAATAAATCAATAAATCAATAAATCAATAAATCAATAAATCAATAAATCAATAAATCAATAAATCAATAAATCAATAAATCAATAAATCAATAAATCAATAAACAATAAATCAATAAATCAATAAATCAATAAATCAATAAATCAATAAATCAATAAATCAATAAATCAATAAATCAATAAATCAATAAATCAATAAATCAATAAATCAATAAATCAATAAATCAATAAATCAATAAATCAATAAATCAATAAATCAATAAATCAATAAATCAATAAATCAATAAATCAATAAATCAATAAATCAATAAATCAATAAATCAATAAATCAATAAATCAATAAATCAATAAATCAATAAATCAATAAATCAATAAATCAATAAATCAATAAATCAATAAATCAATAAATCAATAAATCAATAAATCAATAAATCAATAAATCAATAAATCAATAAATCAATAAATCAATAAATCAATAAATCAATAAATCAATAAATCAATAAATCAATAAATCAATAAATCAATAAATCAATAAATCAATAAATCAATAAATCAATAAATCAATAAATCAATAAATCAATAAATCAATAAATCAATAAATCAATAAATCAATAAATCAATAAATCAATAAATCAATAAATCAATAAATCAATAAATCAATAAATCAATAAATCAATAAATCAATAAATCAATAAATCAATAAATCAATAAATCAATAAATCAATAAATCAATAAATCAATAAATCAATAAATCAATAAATCAATAAATCAATAAATCAATAAATCAATAAATCAATAAATCAATAAATCAATAAATCAATAAATCAATAAATCAATAAATCAATAAATCAATAAATCAATAAATCAATAAATCAATAAATCAATAAATCAATAAATCAATAAATCAATAAATCAATAAATCAATAAATCAATAAATCAATAAATCAAAATAAATCAATAAATCAATAAATCAATAAATCAATAAATCAATAAATCAATAAATCAATAAATCAATAAATCAATAAATCAATAAATCAATAAATCAATAAATCAATAAATCAATAAATCAATAAATCAATAAATCAATAAATCAATAAATCAATAAATCAATAAATCAATAAATCAATAAATCAATAAATCAATAAATCAATAAATCAATAAATCAATAAATCAATAAATCAATAAATCAATAAATCAATAAATCAATAAATCAATAAATCAATAAATCAATAAATCAATAAATCAATAAATCAATAAATCAATAAATCAATAAATCAATAAATCAATAAATCAATAAATCAATAAATCAATAAATCAATAAATCAATAAATCAATAAATCAATAAATCAATAAATCAATAAATCAATAAATCAATAAATCAATAAATCAATAAATCAATAAATCAATAAATCAATAAATCAATAAATCAATAAATCAATAAATCAATAAATCAATAAATCAATAAATCAATAAATCAATAAATCAATAAATCAATAATCAATAAATCAATAAATCAATAAATCAATAAATCAATAAATCAATAAATCAATAAAATCAATAAATCAATAAATCAATAAATCAATAAATAAATAAATCAATAAATCAATAAATCAATAAATCAATAAATCAATAAATCAATAAATCAATAAATCAATAAATCAATAAATCAATAAATCAATAAATCAATAAATCAATAAATCAATAAATCAATAAATCATAAATCAATAAATCAATAAATCAATAAATCAATAAATCAATAAATCAATAAATCAATAAATCAATAAATCAATAAATCAATAAATCAATAAATCAATAAATCAATAAATCAATAAATCAATAAATCAATAAATCAATAAATCAATAAATCAATAAATCAATAAATCAATAAATCAATAAATCAATAAATCAATAAATCAATAAATCAATAAATCAATAAATCAATAAATCAATAAATCAATAAATCAATAAATCAATAAATCAATAAATCAATAAATCAATAAATCAATAAATCAATAAATCAATAAATCAATAAATCAATAAATCAATAAATCAATAAATCAATAAATCAATAAATCAATAAATCAATAAATCAATAAATCAATAAATCAATAAATCAATAAATCAATAAATCAATAAATCAATAAATCAATAAATCAATAAATCAATAAATCAATAAATCAATAAATCAATAAATCAATAAATCAATAAATCAATAAATCAATAAATCAATAAATCAATAAATCAATAAATCAATAAATCAATAAATCAATAAATCAATAAATCAATAAATCAATAAATCAATAAATCAATAAATCAATAAATCAATAAATCAATAAATCAATAAATCAATAAATCAATAAATCAATAAATCAATAAATCAATAAATCAATAAATCAATAAATCAATAAATCAATAAATCAATAAATCAATAAATCAATAAATCAATAAATCAATAAATCAATAAATCAATAAATCAATAAATCAATAAATCAATAAATCAATAAATCAATAAATCAATAAATCAATAAATCAATAAATCAATAAATCAATAAATCAATAAATCAATAAATCAATAAATCAATAAATCAATAAATCAATAAATCAATAAATCAATAAATCAATAAATCAATAAATCAATAAATCAATAAATCAATCAAATCAATAAATCAATAAATCAATAAATCAATAAATCAATAAATCAATAAATCAATAAATCAATAAATCAATAAATCAATAAATCAATAAATCAATAAATCAATAAATCAATAAATCAATAAATTTTCAATAAATCAATAAATCAATAAATCAATAAATCTAATAAATCAATAAATCAAAATCAATAAATCAATAAATCAATAAATCAATAAATCAATAAATCAATAAATCAAAAATCAATAAATCAATAAATCAATAAATCAATAAATCAATAAATCAATAAATCAATAAATCAATAAATCAATAAATCAATAAATCAATAAATCAATAAATCAATAAATCAATAAATCAATAAAACAATAAATCAATAAATCAATAAATCAATAAATCAATAAATCAATAAATCAATAAATAATAAATCAATAAATCAATAAATCAATAAATCAATAAATCAATAAATCAATAAATCAATAAATCAATAAATCAATAAATCAATAAATCAATAAATCAATAAATCAATAAATCAATAAATCAATAAATCAATAAATCAATAAATCAATAAATCAATAAATCAATAAATCAATAATCAATAAATCAATAAATCAATAAATCAATAAATCAATAAATCAATAAATCAATAAATCAATAAATCAATAAATCAATAAATCAATAAATCAATAAATCAATAAATCAATAAATCAATAAATCAATAAATCAATAAATCAATAAATCAATAAATCAATAAATCAATAAATCAATAAATCAATAAATCAATAAATCAATAAATCAATAAATCAATAAATCAATAAATCAATAAATCAATAAATCAATAAATCAATAAATCAATAAATCAATAAATCAATAAATCAATAAATCAATAAATCAATAAATCAATAAATCAATAAATCAATAAATCAATAAATCAATAAATCAATAAATCAATAAATCAATAAATCAATAAATCAATAAATCAATAAATCAATAAATCAATAAATCAATAAATCAATAAATCAATAAATCAATAAATCAATAAATCAATAAATCAATAAATCAATAAATCAATAAATCAATAAATCAATAAATCAATAAATCAATAAATCAATAAATCAATAAATCAATAAATCAATAAATCAATAAATCAATAAATCAATAAATCAATAAATCAATAAATCAATAAATCAATAAATCAATAAATCAATAAATCAATAAATCAATAAATCAATAAATCAATAAATCAATAAATCAATAAATCAATAAATCAATAAATCAATAAATCAATAAATCAATAAATCAATAAATCAATAAATCAATAAATCAATAAATCAATAAATCAATAAATCAATAAATCAATAAATCAATAAATCAATAAATCAATAAATCAATAAATCAATAAATCAATAAATCAATAAATCAATAAATCAATAAATCAATAAATCAATAAATCAATAAATCAATAAATCAATAAATCAATAAATCAATAAATCAATAAATCAATAAATCAATAAATCAATAAATCAATAAATAAATAAATCAATAAATCAATAAATCAATAAATCAATAAATCAATAAATCAATAAATCAATAAATCAATAAATCAATAAATCAATAAATCAATAAATCAATAAATCAATAAATCAATAAATCAATAAATCAATAAATCAATAAATCAATAAATCAATAAATCAATAAATCAATAAATCAATAAATCAATAAATCAATAAATCAATAAATCAATAAATCAATAAATCAATAAATCAATAAATCAATAAATCAATAAATCAATAAATCAATAAATCAATAAATCAATAAATCAATAAATCAATAAATCAATAAATCAATAAATCAATAAATCAATAAATCAATAAATCAATAAATCAATAAATCAATAAATCAATAAATAAATAAATCAATAAATCAATAAATCAATAAATCAATAAATCAATAAATCAATAAATCAATAAATCAATAAATCAATAAATCAATAAATCAATAAATCAATAAATCTATAAATCAATATATCAATAAATCAATAAATGAATAAATCAATAAATAAATAAAACCAACAGGCCTGTGTCATTCAATTCTGGTTAAATTTGGAACTACGCCGCTAGAGGCGCTTGACTTTCATATAGCTTCTAAACCAATGCGCTAAACCAGTTGAAGGCGATGAAGATTCCGTCTCCTGCATGGCTTTTTGCGACAGGATGATTCACCTGAAGCACGGCGGCACAAAGTTGAACAATGCTTTTCTGAATATTGTTCACACCAGGTTCACACTCACTAGCCCGAACTTGTTTTGGATGTGCAGCGAGTGCGCGAATGTGGTGCACTGCTCGGTTCAAAACTGCCGTCTCGTCGTTTGGTAGTGCGATTAATTCTATCACCGAGAGACGGGAACTCGCACATGCTGAGCTTAGGAAGGCAATGGCTAAGCAAAAGCAAGGACAGCAGATAGCTCAGCTGTTGAAACGAACCGCAATCGACAACTCCGACACACTTGGGTTCCGGCGATCTTATGCGTCAATCGCCATTAAAACGGCGTGACAATGTCTTTACCGAAGTCCTTTCTGGCCTTGAAACCCGCTGTTTTAGAAGCTTCTGGTTCCTCCAGCCCAGTGGTGCCGATTCCTGCCAGGGCTCAGCATAATCGTCATGGACCTGTGTCTGGATGTAGATCAGGAGTCTTCCAGCTTGCTTCTACTGGTTAGTACAATCAATATATTGACCATTCACTGCCTGATGCCGATCAAATTTTCAGCAATTCGGACTACGTTAGTCATTGTGATGATACATCTGTAACTCTCAATCCTGAAAACCCGGAACGCACCGTAGACAGCCCCACTTCCTCCGTCTCAGTCCTACCATCAGCAGCGTTTGTTCGTCATTCAATGTTCTATGGATATGCAAAAGAACATTCGGTAAACAGTGGGGACTGCAACCGAAAATGATCCATTGGATTTACTTGGCAATTGTGAAACCCAGGGTTACTTATGGCGCATTGGTCTGGTGGCCAAAAACAAAAGAGTGTTGCTCAGAGATAGTTGAAAAAACTCCAAAGGTTAGCAACTCTCTCAATAACAGGTGCAATGAGAAGTACACCATCAATGCCTTCGATGGATGCTTTGCTTTATATGCTACCATTGCATCAATTAGTACAATAAGAAGCCGAAAAGTGTGCTCTAAGGATTACAAGGTCAGTGAAACTCTTTGGCTGCCGAGATATTGGAAACTTTCGACCTTCTCCACTGCTTGCCCCGCTACCGTATAGTTGGAAGGGTTGCACGTGTTGACATCCAACGATTTGGTCTTGTTGACGTTGATGGTGAGACCCACCGCAGAGGAGCGTTCGGCTAGGTCATTGAGCATACTCTGCATATCAGAGGTCGTTGAGATGCTCCATGGTGATAGGCTGTCAAAGCAGCCCACGGTTCGGTACACGGTCAATTTCACCCACCATGATCTCGTCGATTACGATGAGGAACAGTAGCGGTGATAGTATACATCCTTGTCTAACACCAGCGACTACCCGGATAGGGTCAGACGAGGCTCCGTTATACAGAAGTCTGTACGTGAAAACCTGATGAGGTTGACGATTTTATCCGGGACTCAGGGCGCCCTACAGATTCTCGTGATTGAGTCGGTCGAAAGCTTTTTCGTAGTCAATGAATACCAAAAAAAGGGACTCTTGGAATTCATTGAACTTCTCCAGGATGATGCGGAACAAGACAATATGGTGCACACAAGATCTTCTAGCACGGAATCCTGCCTGCTGCCGCCGGAGAGTCGCATCGATCTTCTCCTGTATCCGATTCAGGATAACTTTGTACAGAACTTTGAGATCAATACACACTAATATGATGCCTCGCCAAATGTCGCACACAGTCAGATCCCCCTTCTTTGGGACCCTCACTAAGACGCGCTGCATCCAGTCGGCCGGAAAAGTCGCGGTGTCCCAGATATTATAGAATAGTTGATGCAACATTTGAGTGGATAGCATGGGGTCAGCTTTGAGCATCTCTCCTGCAGTGAGGGGGCCTCAGAATTGACGCGAGTGCTGCGCCGCACCGTAGGCCGAGATGTTGGTGGCTGGTTGGCTTTCGAAACTTGAAGAAGTTGAAGATGCTTCTTCATCTTCAACTATGTAAATCGTTGGCTTCACGTAGAAGTAATACTAAAAACATATAGTCAAAGTACATAACTCTGGATGGGAGCATACCATCAATTACTGTCAATGGTCGAAAGGTACAGTAGCAGCACCTACCCCACCCGTGTCCCCTCGAGATTGTCAAGTCGACGATGACAGGAGCACATATCGTGGTAGGGGTAAACAATAGTTGCAATTTCCAAACCCACGACTGGATGCCTTCCTTCAAATAACAACTGAAGTGCGGTAAAAAAATCGGTAGAACTGTTTCAAACACACAGTTGGTACATGAGCGGGTCGGTTTTCATCTCTTTTTGCCAGTGGTGGCGGGGGGAGGACACCCCTCACCATCCCTCTCCAAAGGGGGAGTTTGGTAAAGAGAGATGAAAAAACCGATTTGTACCTTCCTTAAAAGTTGTCCTAGCTCGCTTCTCTAATATCTATATACAATCTTCACACTGCCGTACTCTAACGGAACTATCAACTCTATGCTTTCATCTACTCCATCTATCGTATAAAAATTGCCACTACGGACTGTTATTTGAAATTAGCATCTTCAACTATGTAAATCGTTGACTTCACGTAGAAGTAATACTAAAAACATATAGTCGAAGTTGAAGAAGTTGTTCGAAGTGCTCAAACCAGCGTTTCAGCAACTGTCCAGTCGTGTCCTTTACTGGCATCCTCGGGTTCATCCTTGCTGCACTCAGGCGTCGTGAGATATCGTAGAGGAGGCGTATATCGCCAGTGTTTGCGGCTTTCTCCCCAGGGAGTTCACCCACGCTCACACACAATTCATTGATACGTTTGTTGTTCTGGTTGATAGAAGAACATAGCAGAAATAGTGCGAAATAGAGGAAATCGATGAAGAGAATTGACTTTCACTCTAAGCCCCTTAAATCAGTCGACGTCATAGCAATGCAAACTAGCATCGCACCGCTTTTGGTTCTTGGGTTATACTTGCTGGATGCAATTCTGCTGTTCGACATTTTCGAAGGACCACCAAAAAACATGAAATTACACTAGAGATGCCTAAAACTCCAATTATTCGATTAACGATTGATCGTAAAGATTGTTCCATCTATTCGATTAAATATTTTTCGAATTTTCAATTATTCGAGCACGTAACCGACATCCGTTCTTAGTTCTACTCGTTTGATTAAGCACAGTAGAAAAAAAATAAATAAAAGTACTAATTGATCTCAACAGGCATAGAGAAGAACCATGACGTGAAACAGGATCATAAATTCGCAGAAAAAAGTATTAATCGTTTTTCTTCTAAAGGCTAAGATTTACCAACTTGTTGAAAGAATGAGTTGAACGAGAAAACTAAAATGGGAGGGGCTTTAACTGGGTGGACACTGATATTCTGCGCCCTTTCAACCTGTCGCAGGCACCAGTTCAACCCCTGTCCAGCAGCAGACGGGCCGAGAATCCAGCTGACTACACATCATAATCATCTTCCAAAGGCTTTAAGCTTTGGAAGTACACATTGGTTCTTTTCAGGGCCACCAAGATTTTCCAAAAAAGTTAAATTTCTGAACATGTCCCAACTAAAACTCATATCAAAAGGTTATTTTCAGGTCAATCATAGTCATAATATAGCGTATAAACAGAGAGAACCCGCTCAAATTTCTATACCTACGCCCAACCGGGGGATGTAAGATTCGCTTACAATTATATGGGATTCATCATCAGAGGATGTTAGTGGAGACCGCATGAACCGAGGATGCGATATACCTAGCAGCGGTCTAATGCAAGAAAATTGGAAACCGAAAATGTGGAGTGTATTAGTGAGTGAAATGTGTCGAAACAAACTGGAAAAAGGATGTCGACTGGACTCGAACCCCGAACGTTGCGATTTTCAGACCTGTGTTTTCTCCACTCTGCTCTCTGCTCTCTGAATATGAGTAGCAAAAACAAACACGAAGCGCTCATTTCCTCTCATACTCGGTTTCGTATGCTGTTTCTGCTGGAGAGATTCGAGGCAAGTGTGTGCGTTATACATAAAAAGCTTACTGGTATAGTCGAAAACGTAGATAGAACACGAAATAAAAAAGACAAAAAAAAAACATTACATCGCCTGTAAGGTCAACTTCTAACATTCGCTGCGATATTCATGAACAGAGGATGATAGGAAGTGGAACTAACATTCATTTTAATACATGTTTGGTTTGCGTGTACACAAAACACAAGCTCCTGCTGCAGTTAACAAATAACATTTATTATATAATACCTGCTGTCCCTTGTAGTTTTTCTATTTACGGTTAAGCGACTTGCAGTCAATTTAATTGTTTATAAGAAAGTTTGAACATACTGAGAGGTAAGCACATATCATCGGTAAGAGACGTGTGTGTGAGAAAATTTACGAAAAAATCAAAGGGCACCGGTGGGATTCGAACCCACAATTCCCATTCAGTACACGGGTGCATTGCCAATTACACTAGTTTACAGCATTTTTGAACTCGGTAAGGTGATGATCATTTCCAATGCAAAATCCTACGCGGAATTCAATGCCGTGGTCAGAAAAAATTAAAGTAGAGCCATTTTTGAGATATACAAAAATTTTGATTTTTGAATTTTGGACAAAAGTACGATTACTAAAACGTCAATATCTTTGGAACTAGTGTACCAATTTAAATCTTTTTTTTTATGAAAATGAAGCTAAATAAATTTGCTATCGTTCACTAGAATATTATTTCTTAATCTTGTTTTAATCAACATTTTTAATGGGATAAAAAGATTCAAAAAATCATTACATATTTTATTCTTAAAGTCCATTCAAAACCGGAGAAAATGAGCCTTTAATGGATGAAATCGGTTGGAAATTGTCGAAGTTATGAGCATTTTTGTAAAACACTTAAAAATGTTGCTGAAATACAACAGCTTTAGAGTTCCTTTTCTAGGTGTCGTTGTAAGCATCCAAATCGCATGTAAAGTTTTCATGGGAGATTCTTTTCTCTACATATCAATTTGATTAAGGCATATCAGGATTTAAAACCGAGTTGATACAAAAGAAATTTATTTAGGTTTTATTAAAAATGATTGAGAATCGAATGACTTTGTCTTCGATGTTTTGAACTTGCTTCTCGAATCAGAAACCAACAATAGTCACCCATCATTGCTTCATCCCAAAATCCTTGGTAACGACGTTCCATCATCTTCATTTGTTGGTGAAAACGTTCGCCGTGCTCATCACTCTCGTCAACAAGATTTTCCGGGAAAAAATCCATGTGAGAATGTAGGAAATGTATCTTCAAAGACATATTCACACCTGTGTTCAGTGAAATAAAAGGATTCGAAATTAATTATATGTAACAAACACAATATTTTTGATTTATACCTATTTTCTCATAATTTTTGAACAACTCATCGACGGCTTCCTCATAATCTGGGCTTCTGAAATTTCCTAAAAAGGTTGTGACAACACGCTGGAACGATTTCCACGCTTCTTGCTCATCTGGTGTCAAAACTGTATTGAATGCGGAATCATTGAGCAGTTTTTTGATCTGTGGGCCAACAAATACACCTTCCTTTATCTTTGCGTCAGATAAATTTGGAAATACTGATTTCAAGTACTGGAATGCCGGCCCTTCTTTTTGCAACGCTTTGACGAAATTTTTGAATAGCCCAAGTTTTATATGTAGTGGTGGAAGTATTATGCGTTCTTTTGCCACAAGAGGATCATTTTTAACGTTGTCTTTACCAATTGTGAAATTATCCCGTTTTGGCCAATCTTTTCGGACGTAGTGTTCCTTACGAGCTCGACTGTCCCATTTACACAAAAAACACATATGTATATTTTGTGTATCCCTGTTGCAATCCAGTCAACATGGCAACCACTTTAAGATCGGAACAAATTTTCCAATTGTGTTGATTGTAATTTATCAAATTGGGCAACAGAGCCATTGATTCATACGTTTCCTTCATATTAACGGCATGAGCTAATGGAATAGAAGGTTTCTCATTCCCTTGATGCAGTAAAACGGCTTTCAAGCTCAACTTGCTGCTATCGATGAATAAACGCCATTCAGCTGGATCATATGGCTCACCAAACTCTTCAAACAAGCCGTTTACGTCATGGCAAAAAAATGCCTTTTCCTTTGTAGAATAATATTTTTCAAATTTCTTGTGACGATTCCTGTGACAAGAAATTTTGACCTCCTTGCTCAGCATGTTGTGTTCTTTCAAGCGTGATGCCAGCAATTCGGATTTCTCCTTCGATAAGTCGAGATCTCGCACCAAATCATTAAATTCGGATTGTGTAAACAGTTTTGGGTTTCTTTCCAATTCCACCTCGAAGTCTTCCTCGCATTCCTCCTTGAATTCCTCCTCACTTTTTTGTAACGGTCGATTCAACAGAGGGCGCTCATTTCCGCTTTGGATAAACAGGATACGGGACCGAACTTGAATGTGGAACAGGTTTTGTCATAGAAGCCACTTGTGGATACTCAACTGTTTTGTGACGTCCTTGTTGCTTAACTTTTGTCAAGCAGAAATAACAATCCGTTGCATGACAAAACGGTCAACGCCATATGGTGGGCATGTCAAAGGACAAATAGCGACTGACAGATAACAAATAAGTGAGTTAGTAAGTAAGACATTAACACTTATCAAAAATAGATGAAGTAAGATAATGTCGATGAGGAAAGAACAAAGCACTACCATGCTGTACATAAATTGTTTATATGAAAGTTATTCAAAAAATCAATTTACCTTGCGCCTGACATCCACCTAGCCAAGCACGTTTTGCACGAACTACATAATACTTTTGGAATCCACGGTTCGTCAAAGTCTCCAGGATCAATTTTAAAATAAAGCCTGTATGCAGTTTGCAACGAAGCAGTGAAATTGACCGATTTTGTAAATATATAGTTGCCTTTTGAGGATCATTTTTACACTTGAATTCCAGAACAACATGTGAAAAGGGCATACAAGCTTTTTGTAAACAAACCTTCTTATGCCCTTTTCTCGCCACCCATATGACACCAACGCAAACCTTTAACATCACCGGGTAGGGGACACTTTCCCCTTCCCGATGATATTGCTGGTTTGCGTGGGCGACCCTCGGTTGGTGAGAAAAGGGCCTACAAATGTTTGTTTACAAAAAGCTTGTATGCCCTTTTCACATGTTGTTCTGGAATTCACGTTTTGTCGTATTCATCGTTAAGCAATGTTAAAGAAAGAAAGCTGTCAAATTGAGTTGGTTGCGTTAGGTTCTCGGCGAGCGGTCTCACAAACACTAGCGTAAATTATATTGTTGAAAATATCCCATTTAATTTTGCGTGACAGCTGGTAGTGTTAGTGAAATGCACCGTATGCGTACAAGTCCGCAGAAAGGCTTACTGGAAGTGGTGCACAGAGGTGGCAACAGTACATTTTTTGAAAAACCATCATCCAGAGCAAAACAAAACAGCCAGCACACGGGCGACCGTGTATAACTACATTCCAAGCGAACAGCGGAGATAGAGAATAAATAAAATCTCGCAGCCTGATTTTTCCAAACAGTTTATTGTAATGAAATTTTAGCTGCAGACTTGCGTGTGACAGTAAATTACCAACTCCCTTATTTACGCATAATTTTAACATCAATGCTTATGAGTGGTCAGTCTTCATTCTTATCTTTTAATTCCATGCAATAAACATCAAATAAATGCAGTAATTAGCCAGAATCAGCAAAATTATACACGACATAAATTTATGTCGCGCGTGCCGCCGGTCTTGTCTGCTTCTTTGTGCGAAAATGTTCTGTCGCTGGCAGAAAACAGTTTAGAAATGTCATGACATTTTTGCCGCTTGCCAGTTTGTTTTTGTGTGTCGTCACAATGGTTATCGCAAAATATATCAAATGTTAAGGAAAAAATGTTAAACTCCAGGACTCGTGCCACCACTGGTGGTGCATGAACCTAGGAGCGGGACAATGGCCAATCTTGGAACATTCAATTTCCATGATTTTACAAAAAATTTCATAACTTCGACAATTTCCAACCGATTTCATCCATTAAAGGCTCATTTTCTCCAGTTTTTAATGGACTTTAAGAATAAATTATGGAATAATTTTTTGAATCTTTTTATCCCATTAAAAATGTTGATTAAAACAAGATTTTTATGGAAAATTCGCAGGAAAAATAAAAAAAAAATGCTGTAAATTTTTAAATGACTTCAAAATTAAAATTTTAATTAAGACATAATATTCTAGTGAACGATAGCAAATTTATTTAGCTTCACTTTCTTAAAAAAAAAGATTTAAAATTTGTGCACTAATTCCAAAGATATTGACATTTTAGTAATCGTACTTTGGTCCAAAATTCAAAAAATCAAAATTTTTGTATATCTCAAAAATGGCTCTACTTTAATTTTTTCTGACCACGGCATTGAATTCAGCGTAGGATTTTGCATTAGAAACGTTGGTCAACCACTAAAGTTCACACTTTTTATGTTGTTTTGTAAACTAGTGTTATACAACGGTGGACCTATATAGTCTACGTACGTATTTATGTGGTTAATGACATTTTTGAATTTCGAATCCGTTTCCCACCCTAGTCTTTTTGCGCAAGCGTTCTCTAATACAATCAACAATCGTTTATTATCGACGATACCACTCAGTATCAGTCGATGTGAACAAACACAGCTCATGCTTGTTGTGCATCCTTACATGCTGAAGTATTTCCAGTACAGTAGGAAATATAGTACAACACTTGAACTGCCAGCCTCGGTGGTCGGAGGCCGTAGTGATGAATATCATCAATTACTTTTTGATTCACGGTTTAGCGACTTTCAGTCAATTTAATTGTTTATCCGAAAGTTTGAATATACTGAAAGGTAATATTCATATGATCAAATGTACTTCTAACAATTTAAAATTAAATTCTTCAATTTTGCATTCCTTTCAAAAATATGTCTGTATCATATGAACTCACATTTTGAAACAGCTGCTTTGGTAAAAAATCAGTCATTCACAAGACTGAAAAAAAGATAGCCTTAAATTGGCAGTACTTCTGAAATTTATTTTATTCTACAGATAATAATTGGTTATGTTAAATATTTTTTGCTAAAACTGTTCATTGTTGACCCTTCATAAAGCCTCACGAGAACATAATATTCTTACCCGTTGTTTACAAAGTCGCTCATACCACCCCGACAGGTTGCTCATTTTACACCAACGGGTTAATTTCGATTTTTTTTAAATCTTCTTGCATAAGATTCAAAAGTTTACTTTTAATATTCAATTTGTATTGATTTTTTTTTCTTGGTTTGTTTTCCGTCGATTTTGTTTTCCATTTTTACCTTCATCCGTAAGACGAAGATAATCCAATGGCGTTTCAATGCGTTAGAACGGAATTGAAACTCGCAGGACGAATGTGGCAGTGCTAGATTTTAGTCAGTGTCTCAACAATTTGTGACTCTTTATCAAATCTAAGGGTACATATGGAAAGGTAAATGTAAAAGTTAATGTAAGCCATATATAGTAGAAGCATTCCATTTTGTGTTCAAATCCACTCGAAAAGGAGAGGAGTGCGGGGTGTGCTTAGTAGGCACAGTATTAGATATAAACCCTGCATGTTTCACTTAAGAGCTAGGTTAGGTTGATGCAAAAACACGATCTTAAATCTGTAAAAGCAAGTAATCTCACTAGTCCTGTAGAGTAAAGTTGAAGCCCGTTGTGTTTGTTGATCTCGAGACTCCCTGCACCGGCCAATTTCCATGGGTTAGAGACAATGTGGTTGGTTTTGGTTCTTGCAGAAAATTCGCGAAGCAGCATAAACAATTGAGCTTCCAAACTGTAAGCTCAGTCAGCACTCCTCCGTCCCCGTTACAACTTTCCATCTTTCAAATCATCCTCGGCAAAAAGGAGGGAAAAAATCTCAAACATATGTTTCCGTTAATTATCAGAGCAACCAAATTTTCGTCATGCCAAAAATTCCAATTCCGAAAGTAGCAACAGAAAAAAAACACTCGCTCTGTGTCCAACATACCTTCCTCCTGTATTATCACCGTCATGTGTGAGCTCACGTTTTCTGTTTATGTTCGATTCGATTCCTTCTCTTAATATTTTTTTGCTGGACCCCCTCGCTACCAACAGGCGTGCGGTGAAAACAATGTGTGAGATTCGATATTCGGCTGGACCCCAGAAGAGCGAGTTGCCCCAGGGCGTAGCACCGCGCCATCCCCTTCGTATCCAAGCAAACTACATATTCGGGGTGGCAATGCGGATTTGGGTTCAGTTTTTGGTCAGAGGGAGTGCCATCTACGAGTCATCCGAAAATTGCTTGGAGATTTTTCCCCTTGTCGGGTGAAACTCTCACTATCGGTTCGTCCATTTTCGATGACACTGCGAGAATGGGGCAACTTTTCCTTTTGTATTCCGCCGCCATTGAGGATGGAAATTATTGCCAACCAAAACGGTCCCAATTTGCCATCTGATAACGTGCGGAATTGTCATAAAACCTCGCAAACTGACACTAAAGATCACAGCATCATAATCCTTCACGCATCTATACGCACTTTCACCTAATAAACACAGTTTCGGCAGCCAGCCTGTCGATCAACATTTTCTCGATTCGTCGAAATATAATTAGATATCCATCGTTTGCAATCGGGAAACCAACCGGCATGGGAAGTAAATTAGTAAAGTTGCTTAAACGTAAACTGATCTTGTTTTTTTGTTTTTGCGCTAAATCAAAGTTTTATTCAAATTAGTTTTAGCGGAAAAAGCGCACAAATAAACGGATCTGCGTGCGCAGCTCGTAAATTGTTTAATTAAGCAAGATTTGGAAAAAAATAAATTTGCTCAAATGCAGCTCTCATTCAGGTTTCGCTGAATCGCTGAAGGCCATTACAAGCCATTTGACGCCCTGAGCGAGGTCCAAATCGACCAACGAAACGGAGCGGATGTTTTCTCTTTCGCTTCGGAAGTGGAGTTTTTGATCTACGGCTACCCCAGCTTCGGCACACTAGTTGGCATGCGGAATGCTTACGGTTTTCTGGGCGCATGAAACATTTTCGGCCTCATTGGTATGCAGGTCCAGCTTTGGATACATTTTTAGTGTTTAAGGTTTCAGGAATTGGGAGTTCTATGCGTCATCGAAGGAGTGCGGAAACTAAACTGCCGCAAGTGAAAGCAAAATTGATGGTGGAACTGGCTTCAGATCTTTGAGATCTCTCGAATAAAAATGCAAAATTACACGTAGGAACAAATCCAGGACATTGAAATAGTACTCGAACGCTTCACAAGCTCAATTGAGTGAGTGAACTAAACTATTCACCTCGTGTATCGAGGAAATTTCGGCGAGGTACCATTCCCGAGCAAAGTTAGAGATCAAATTGAAATCAGAATTTGCTGTTATGATGTAACTTACTTTGAATACTCCATTTGATCTCATTTTGGTTGACTTAACGGTTAACACATCAAAAATGAGAGCAAAATTTTACACTGTTGAAGCAAACGGAAAACTAATCCTGCTTTCAATGAAATCAATTTGATTACTGATTTTGCATTCATAATGTTTGACTGAATACGGGCCTGGTGTAAATGGTTAGCATCCAAGCTTCTCACGCTGAAAGACTTGAGCTCAAATGTCACCTCGGGTTGGTTGCGAATGACCTAAAATTAACACAAAACAATTAAACAATAATCGTTAGTTCAACGACAGATAAGCTTAACTTAAAACTTAAACAAGACGTTAACAGCAGAACTTCAAGTTAAGTTGCTTTAATTTAAAATGTCTTGACTGCATAATGAAAGCACAATATGATATCAGACTAATGTCGTGACAATTGAAATCAAAATGAGTATTCATTATGATAGGAACTGCAATCTTTAATATCGATTTGCTTTCATTTTGTTAACCGACTTTGCTCGGGTTCTCCAACATTTGACCCTTCGAACTGGATCGCAGACACTGTGTCTCTGGTAGGATTATAAAAAAAATAGTATCGCTGAAACACCCTTCAAACGTTTGAGACTAGTTTCAAAATGTTCTAACGGGGTCATTCTTCGATACATTTTTTTTTTGGGCTTCAATGGTCGAGAAAGTTAAAGAGTTAAAAAAAATCTAGACCCCTCGATAGAACATTAGATAGTATGGACTAGCCTCATATGAGAAGGGTGAAATTAAGCTTTCGTTTGCTGGGTGTTTCAGCGGTATTGATTTCTTTTAAAATAAGAGACACCGATCCTAAACTTCGCTTAGATGAACGTCATTCTGGAACGGGTTAAATGGCTCGAAGAACCAAATGCTGGGGAATAGTGCCTTGCCGAAATGCCTATAAGATCATATCAGTCCCATCTGGAAAAATAGCAAGCCGAGAAAAACGCTGTTTGAAATGTATTTATCCGTAGATTCTTATGGATGGAACAACCAAGTTTTGGTATTTTTCACGATATTTTTTGAATAAAACATGTGACTTTTAGTGCATAAAGGGTGTCCACGATGAAATTGCCACACACAAAATTGATTCGCAAAATTCGAGTTTTCATCCGATTGCCATCAAATTTTCAGGGATTGAGAAATAACTATTAAACTTCATCTTACCATTTTACTCGTATTTTATTTACAGTCCATACGCAAATGCCCGCACCTTGGCCCTAACCCCGGCCATAAGATTCTGCACAACCTGTGAATCAACCGTTTTTTGCATGTAAACCCATACTTTCTTCAGTTCCTCGACTGTCTTCACTACCTTAGGTCGTTTAAGAAGGTGCTGCTTCATAATCGCCCAGTACTTCTCGATGGGGCGGAGCTCCGGAGTGTTGGGAGGGTTGAACATTTTCGGCACGAAATTGACCTTATTGTCCGCATACCACTTCAGCACGTCCTTGGAGTAGTGGCATGAGGCCAAATCCGGCCAGAAGATTGTTGGGACGTTGTGGGCCTTCAGGAGAGGAAGCAGCCGCTTCTGGAGGCACTCTTTTATGTACACCTGTCCGTTCATCGTGTCCTGGGTCACGAAAGGTGCACTCCGCTTCCCGCACGTGCAGATGGCTTGCCAAACCAGGAATTTCTTCGCAAATTTGGACATCTTCTGAGTGCGGACATGCTCCGGAACGCTGAACTTATCCTTGGCCGTGAAAAACAGGTTGCCGGGGATCTGTTTGAAGTCGGCCTTCACATATGTTTCGTCGTCCATGATGCAGCATTCAACTTTCGTCAGCATGTTGAGGTACAACTTCCTGGCACGGGTTTTGGCGGACTTGTTCTGCTTCTCGTCGCGATTAGGGGCCTTTTGTACCTTGAACGTTCGAAGCCCAGCCTTAGTTTTGACCTTCTGGACAAAACTTCGGCTTAGGTGCAGCTTCTTAGCCACATCCCTAACGGAGGCGTTCGGATTTCGGTTGAAAGCCCCAACTACGCGGTTGTGATTTTTGGTGTTGTACGGAATACTTTTTCCTTCACTTCTGGGCTTCCGATCGGTGGTCAACCGTTCCTCAAACCGCTTAATCACTCGCGACACCGTGGAATTCGCGATTCCCAACGTTTTAGCGATGGAACGATGCGAGAGATCCTTTTTCTCGTGATGAATGCGCAAGATTTTATCACGCACGAGCTGTTCTTTCGACTCCATTTCCACGAGTTTTGATCACAGGACTTTAAAACTTGCAGGATGTAAATAATGCACTATGAACTAAATCCACCCAAATTTTCATTAAATTCTACCCAACGGTTAAAAAGTTAGAGCAATTTCATAGTGTGGCAATTTCATCGTGGACACCCTTTAGTGTTAAATACAGATAGTTTAAAATCGATTGTAATGGATAACTTATTTCTGATAACAAAAAAAAAATTGAAGGGTCTGTGCCTAGGGCCTAGGGAAGCTTGACGTAGGACCGCTAGTGGACGGAACAAATATGTTGAGCGTTTAGTTCTTTGAATTGTTCGATAATCTATTATCTTAACGCTTTCCGTTTTTGAATTGTTGGCTCTGGAAAGGGCCGGTTGTTTTTCATATGGTGGCCTTAAGAAGGGCCGTTATTTTTTTTTTTCTGGTTTCCTTTTGATCGTTTGGGACGGCTATCACGTAGCTGATGAAAAAATATTGATTATTGAAGTCAAGACCTGGAGGGTCTTTTCGAATTTTTAAAACAGGACGCGAACTCGTTGACGGGCGAAACAGAAGTGAAGTATGATTTTATTTCAATTATGAGTTAAGTACAAAATGAAAACCAAGCAGCGGGTACTAGTTGACAACAGCTTGAATTCTTCACGGGTTGAATGTCTCGATGTGGTGCAGCGTCAGCGTATCGCCGGTGCTCGGTCATCCGGTATAGCACACCGATGATTTGGTGGAACCCTTTGAAATGTTGAGCCTCCTGGGTAAACGACTGGTAGAAATGTAAGTGTCAGTAAGTGTCGGTGGTTGATATATGTAATTTAGCGGAAGAGCCTGTGGTTTTTCGTGTGGTGTACTAATATTGATTGAAGCGGTTTGTTAACGTGCCTTAACGAAGATATAGAATCCAATTAAGATGATAAACGATAATCCTCCCCACAATGACCATGACGTTACATCTGCTTTTGTCTGCAGGTACAGTCAGGAATCCTTATTGCCGGCTTCCTTATTGCCGGTATCTCTTATTGCCGGATCCTTATTGCCGGGTTATCCGCGAATAAGGATACCCACAGCTTATGGGATTTTCACTAATGGGGGCTGTAGTGGATTATCTCATTTGTTTCAATACATAAAGCTATACTGTCTTCGACAAAGTTGCTGTACTGGGCTAGACCAACATGCCTGTGCCATTGGATTCAGGTTAAATTGGGAACTACGCCGCTAGAGGCGCTTCACTTTTATGTTACTTATGACGGTCGCTATAATATATGGATCATATTTCCAACACAGAATATTTCGTGATCCTGGCCATATAGAAAGTTGCTGTTTTGAGCAAAGTTGTGCAGGTGATCAAGTCCTTTTGGATGGTGGCCATATTAGTTCAGAACTCTCTCACTACGCAGCGCTAGTGTGCATGTGCAGTTCCTATATAAACTGTATCTCGAGAGCCTGGCCATATAGAAAGTTGCTGTTTTCAGCAAAGTTGTTCAGGTGACCAAGTCTATATAACTATATAACAATATGGATATTTTTGGAAAGGGGACGACGTGTAGAGGCCGGAAATCAATGCCAGACGTCATTTTGGAATCCAAGATGGCGGCCATCGGGTCAAGAAAAACTGTCAAATACCCTATAATACGGGTATTTCCAGAGAGGGAACGACGTGTAGAGGCCGAAAATCGATGTCAGACGCCATTTTGGAATCCAAGATGGTTGCCATCGTTTCAAGAAAAACTGTCAAATACCCAACAACATGGGTATTTTCGGATAGGAGATGACGTGTAGAGACCAGAAATCGATGTCAGATGCCATTTTGAAATCCAAGATGGCGACCATAGGTTCAAGAAAAACTGTCAAATACCCTACAATATGGATATTTTTGGAAGGAGACGACGTGTAGAGGCCGGAAATAGATGCCAGACGACATTTTGGGATCCAAGATGGTGGCCATCGGGTCAAGAAAAACTGTCAAATACTCTACAATATGAGTATTTCCGGAAAGGAAACGACGTGTAGAGGCCGGAAATCGATGCCAGATGCCATTTTGAAATCTAAAATGGCGGCCATCAGTTTAAGAAAAACTGTCAAATACAATGTGGGAATTTCCGAAAATGGACGACGTGTAGAGGCCAGATATAGATTCCAGACGCTATTTTGGAATCCAATATGGCGGCGACATGTTTTCCATGGTCACCATAGCCAATCGAACTCCAGACGAAACTAGAACCGCACTACCGTTCATACTGGTGACAACACTCTGATGAGACAACGAAACCTTACCCCCAAGCTCCTCCCCTGATCCTATCCTTCGACAATGCACCTCTCTTACCTGTTGTGAATGTTGTTACAAACAAAGAACAATAAACTATCGGCTCCGTAAAGCTAACGTGATTGAGCCTTCCAAATAAACAAACTAGTTAGAAAAAACATGTTTTCCATATATAAGGCTTACCAAGAATATTGCGTATAATTTATTGTGTATAGCGTATCACTGAGCAAGATCGCAACATAACGTGGAAAATTCCGCAAAACAATAAAATGCTTTGATTTTTTTTTGTTTTTTCTATCGTAAGCTACAGATTTATTCCACATTTTATTTTCTTTTTCGATAACAAAGAACCAACCAGCGCTGTCATGTTTTATGCATTCTAGTAACTCTCGTTCTTCCACACCGTGAGACACCTGTCTGAGATCAAATCATCAAATCATACGTGATCTAGCACGTTAGGTTAAGTTATACTCGTAGTTAGGTAGGTTATCACTTTTTACAATTCAAATAAAACACATCCCCAAAGGGGTATTCTGTAAACTAGTTGAAAAACGCAAATATTAAATTAGAATATCAAATTATACATCAAATAATCAATGAAAATGATAAATCAATGTACTACCATAATCAACAGAAATACACATAATTTTACTACTACTACTACTACTACTACTACTACTACTACTACTACTTCAAATCGTTACTTTCCACCGGTTTCTATAGCCTTTCAATGTCCAGCGTATTGCCGTCGTCATTCATTTGTTTGAATAATTTTCTCTCTAACTGCGTGTGTGTTTGTGTGTGTAGGTATGACACAGGAACACACAAATCAATCGATATGTTTGATATTAAACTAACCCTTTCAATACTTATCTGATTCTACCTTTATTCAGTATAAGATATATTTTTTTCAATAGGGGGCTGTTCATAAGCTACGTAGATCGTTTTTGAGAGGTTTTAGACCATCTCCCTCCCCCTGCGTAGACAATCGTCCTTAAATATATTTTTTTTTTTTGAAAATACGTATAGACCGTAGACAATCACAAACCCGCATCACATCCCCTCCGTAATATCTACGTGGTTTACGAACAGAGCCTAGTTACATTCTAAGACCTTCAAATGTATCGAAGCACATTCAAAAATTAAATGGCTGTTAACAGATTTTAAGCATAAATAATTTTTGTTATATTTTTATGTGCATATGATCAACTTTTTTTTTTTTTAATTTGACCGTAGACTTCACTTTAAAAGTCGTTAAAATTATTCTTAGAACACAGAAAAGTGTTCCAGAAAAAATCACGTGTTTATTATGAAGTTGAAATAATTCGGGCATTAATGGATTAAACTTGTCCTTGAAGTCCCTTGATCTCATCGATCAAGCTTACTTGAGCTGCCCTCAAAGTTCTCTGGCGACACAATTGACGTCCCGTGTTCATAATCCCCACCTGTCACAAATATTCACTTTCCTTCCAGCTCAAATTAAGTCCCATTAAGTTACATAGAAGAAACGTCTTCAAAGTTACTTTCGCTGCGAAATAATTAAGCATTTCAATAACCATTCGCCCCGAGTAGCGAAACCAATTCCGCAAATCAGTTCCATTTTGGCTTCACGCTTCAAAAATTCCCACCTCAATCAATCGCGCAAAGTACCATCATTACACCTTCCCCAGCCGACGTCGTCAAGGTGGGTGGTCCACCGCCAACACCGTGCTCCGCAGTCCCAGGGTGCGATAATCTTCCCAAAGCACTCCCCCAGCCAAGATCCAAGAAGATTATCATCTCTCCGATTGTCTCTAACTGCCTTTTCATCGCTCGTTCGGATATCAGCGCCATCTCCCAGCAGCCCCGTCAGAGTGGTGTAGATGAACGTGGCAAATGAAATAAATCACTCCATTCCGAGACCCGATTTACCCGATGCCGCCGCACGCTGCCGGACAAACCTAAAAGCCCATCACTCGGCTCATCTCAATGGAGGAATAAAAAGAGCACTCCATAAAACTCAAACCCTACACACAGGCAGTCAGCCACCCACCTACCGAGAGCACTCTCGCTCGGTTCCCCCCGCAGAAGATCATTTGCCGCACGGTGCGCATTCAAATGCCGACCGAGCGTCTGCTGGAGCAGGCCCATTCGATGCGGGAGCGCGCCTTCCACCCATTTGCCATCCCTCAGCGCGGGAGCAATTTGTAACTGGCTGGCGCACCAAACCCCTCCCCCTGCCCTCCTCTGCCCAAACGGAGCGGCTTTCGAGGCTTCTTTGAATTCGTCCAAATCTGTCACCCTTCCTCCGTCCGTCCGTCCGTCCCGGTTTCGATTCGCGGACTCGCGGGGAATGCACTTTCTGATGCAGCTACCGGTCTGATTGCGAATTAAGCGCATAGTCTTCCCACAATTAGTGTCTATCAGTCAACATTGGGCCGGTATGGGGCTGGGACGCCTGATGGGAAGCGGATGAAGAAGGCACACGTTGGAATTGGAAAACTGAAAACGAAATGATGCGGAATGCGTGCGACTGTCACTGGGCGGCAAACGCACTGAGTGTGGTATGTGAAATTGGCAAGGATCAGTTATAAAGTAGCGTGGCTTGGGATTCGATCTTTCTAGCAGTTAACAATTCATGGATGATAGTTGGAAAACATAGCTAGAATTGTCAAACGCTCACTGCACTATAAAGTCATATTCTAGCCCGCTCGTTACATAACTGTGTAGCGTCCACAAATGAGTGTTTTTTTTTCAGAGATGTAGACGAAATTTAGTTCGCTCTAATTAATAAAACACAATACGCCAAAAAATTATTCCTGCTTTAAGATCTACAAACTTTCCCGAAAGTTCAGACTTTTCTGGCGTTGTCGGTACTTTCCTGAAATAATTTGATCCACCCTAAAGATCTCTGAACTTCAATAAAGTTCTCTAGACTTGCCTGAATATCTCATATTTATTTAAAACTTCCCGCAACTGTCCCAAGTTTGATTGAAATGCGTTGAAGTTCTTTGATCTATAGTTAGGTTCCCGCAATTTTCCTGAAGTGTTCGAAATTTCCTTTAAGCTCATGAAAGTTTCCTTAAAAATTTTAAACTTTCGAAACTTCTTTAACGTTCTACAATTTTTCCTTATAGTCATGGAACTTCCCTGAAAACTCCGTTATTTTCCTGAAATTTTTGGAACATTTCTAAAATTCTTGGAGTTTTCAATAATTCTTCGAAAGTTCTTGAAAGTTTCAGCAATGATCCAATGATCTTTTGATCTTCCTCTTATAATCTCTAAATTCATCTGAAGTTAATGGTAGTTTATTACACTAAACTACCGGAAGAAGAGCAATATCTATTTTTTTGATTGCTGTATGACTGCATAGCCGAAAAGCTCCCATTGATAAAGTTCCACAGTCGATAGCATCCAGTGAAAACTCATCTGAAGTTCTCCGGACTTCCATAAGGGTCTCGGAACTTTGTTGAAGTTTTCAGAAATTCCCTAAATTTTACAGAACTGGTTCAACGTTAATTGAGCTGCCCTGAGGATCTCCGATCATCCGTGATTTTTTCGAAGCTACCCTCAAGCGAGGTTACTGATATTTACATAATTTTTCCCGCATACGCTCATCGCATGCGGTGGTCTTCGAAGCATGGGTATGCCACAAACATTCTCGAATAAAGAGGATACCAGCGTAAAAGTAAATCATGGAGAGTGGTCTGTCTTGTCTCTACCGAACTTAATTCAAACTCTTGGCCACTCCAGCTAATTCCATCTGGCTTTTCTCATCTGCCACATTTAGTCAACTGTACACTGGGACGCACCAAAGGCTCTGCGTGTATCAATTGAATTCAATTCAATTTAGAATAAACGATTGGACCTTCTAACAGGCTTTTCTGTGTTCTTGAGGAACCAAATTAAAGCATGCACATTTTCTGTGAGGATCGATGCTGGTGGCCTCATCTCAGATACCGATTGCACCATGATTAAACACTGAAATCCTCCGACCTTTGCCGACTCTAACTGTGAAAATCCGCCGATATTAGTTATAAGGAAAATTGGAAATTTGAACGCGACCGGGACGGCCGTTCTGAGAAAACGAGTGAGGACGGTGATTGGACATCAAATCTGTTGCAAGAAGAGCAAAAGACATACGGAATACGTGACATCGGATAATTTGGAAGCCGGTGTGGTTGGCGGCCTACTCGCGTTTGAATGTGATTGCAATGAAACAATGGTATCGCAAGTGCCTTCCGGTGATCCCTCCGGTAGTGGTGGTGTTGGACGGGGGGTTACGAAATCGATCGGTCTACCGTCAGCTCGAAATCACCCCGGAACACAACGAAAAGAAAAGACAAAGCGGAAGATTTGCAAAACGATCCCGAAGTGCTGGAAGTGACGTTGGGAATTATTCTCATAAGACAGCTACACGCCACTTTCAAGGATAAGCATGGCTCGGGTGCCATCTTCTTAGACGAACTAACCAATGAACGAACAAAGGTTTTCATGGCTACCGAAATGGCAGAACAGTTGTATTGGTCGTTCTTGGATTCCATGTACAGCTGCAGGGGGAAAACAAGATGTTATGAAAAAAGATGCTCGATTGGCACAGCAAATGGAAGCGAAGGAAAAGTATCCCATTTTGCTCAAAAAGACCATCGAGGATTCCCCCAACCTGAACGACATTATTTAAATGGAGTACGCCCTAACGGTGTACCGAAGCGAAATCAACGGCTGGGCTAAGCAAGCTCCGCAAGATCTGGCCTCGCATATGACTCGTCAAAAGCTAGCCGAAATGTATCCTATCATTGCGGTTTATGAACACGGTTTGCCAAGTACTGATAGTCTAGTGGTCAAAGAATGGGTTTAATGATCTCAAGGATTTTGGTTCGATGAAGCCGGCCAACCTGGACATAGTACTGGGCCACCCCGGCCATGCCCCGCTGAGACCTCGGCATAATTCCCGTTTGTTAACTGAATCTTGATCCATCGCTTCCTGTTACCTCAATCCCAGGTCCCGCAGCATAGCCGGTGCTTGATAATCGGTATGCCATCCGCCGAGTGCAACTCGCGTCCTTTAATGATGAACAGTTTTTTGAACTGCTGCGTCAAGTGGGTCAGCTTTCTGGCGTGCAGCGCTTCCTCCGAGTGTAGATAGTTCAAATCCAACACGTTCACATTGTTCAGCGTCAGCTTGTGCACCTCCATGATGGCATTCGAGGCCTTACTGCTGTACATATGGCACCCGAGCCATGCTTATCCTTGAAAGTGGCGTGTAGCTGTCTTATGAGATTAATTCCCAACGTCACTTCCAGCATTTCGGGATCGTTTTCGCAAATTCGTCCTCACTCGTTTTCTCAGAACGGCCGTCCCGGTCGCGTTCAAATTTCCAATTTTCCTTGCAAGTGGGTGATTTGCCCCTTATTACCTATCGGTGGTCTCCAAGATTCCAGGTTCGTCTCCTGGCAGGATCGCCAGAAATGTAAAAATCCACCGATATTAGTTATGGGCAAATCACCCACGGCGCAGCTAATTATTGTTCAACTTACCCGTGCAGCAGCTGAATCCAAAAATGACCTTTCACCAACTGAAAGGAAATGTGTGAGAAAAGTCATGACCTGCCTAGTTATTATCTATCTCATACTAACCAGTCCGTAAGCTGTTTACGATGCAATGACACCGAACGATTGGAATACGAACGGAAAGATGCTGGGGCAATATGCGTCATCCTTCCACAAAGAATTGGAAGATTCACAAACCAACACCACTGAGCGGAATCGATGGACGGAAGCAACCAGTAAATTGGTACGCCCCTCGCACGCCGCTAGCACGCCTCTAGTGTTGGGAATCGAAAATCTTTGACAGTGGTTTGTTTACACTTCTATAGAGAACAACTGGTGCAAGTTTGATCAAAGTAGTTGATGGCGTTCAGAAATATCGTCAAATGGAACTCGAAAGAAGACAAAATATTGTGCACAAACACCTGGAAAATCCGGAGTGCTGAAGATGCCGAAAACAACAGTTTGTTGAGTGCTCAAAACCTACCAGTAAACCCTGAGTGTGGAAAGGAATCAGCGGACCTACGAAAAAACTGGAACCAAGGATCGTCCGAGGAGGGCGACACATCTAAATCTCAAGTTTAGATGCTTAACAAATCTCCAACTAGCGAATCAATCTTCGAAAAATCTTCTTTCATTTCTCGCATCTACTTGCATCGCGCATCATCTTTTTGCAGGAAATCTTCAGAATCATCGTCAATTTTCTTTCTATCTAGCACGCAGCTAGCCACAGCATAACACAATCTTTCCTGCATCGTAGATAGAGTCGTCCCCCTCGGGATCGTCAGCTACAAGTAAATCGCAAGGTGTTGAGCTGCGTTAAAGCCAACCCCGGTCTTTCGAATCCGATACAGAAGGTACAACGCTAACTTTCAAACGGTGCGAAAAATCCTTGCCAGGGAAGGATACAAGTCGTACAAAGCCAGTAAACATCCGAACCGGCACATGAAGCCAAAGAGAAAGCACTAGATCGCGACGGAGTAGGCTGTGCGTGTGTTCGAACCTGACGTTTGTTTTTTTTCCGTGGAGTTTTTTTTTAATCTATAATCGGTTGCTAACCTGGCCATAACCAGGCCCAGGAGTTCCCCATTCTAGGTCCCTTTTATTTGCTGCTGAGAAGCTGTTCCGAAGCCAAGTAGGACCTCCACGAGGCGTCCCATCGTTCGTCCCATCATAAGTTCCATCATTCGTTGAGTCGCTGCATTGAACCTGACTATTGGCCACGAAAAGGCTTGCCAATGCACATCAAAAATCGACTACATACATCCGAACATTAGTTTATCTCTAATCGAAGGAAAACCGGACTAGTTCATGTTGATCTTCGTCAAGTTTCGTCTACAATTGGGACTTCTACATCAACACATGTCATGCTCAGGATCAGGGTCAATTGGCTAAACTTGGTGAGTTCGTTCCATTTTGTAAATTTTTATCTTTTCAAACCAGTAACGTTGGGAGATCACCTTTTTGTGGTGCGTTACTGGTGTAAGATCTACCACCGAACCCTAGTCGTGACAACTTCAATCTAGGGAAACAGGATTTTCCAGTTATCAAAGGATCACATTTTAGTCCTTGTTACTTTTTATGACTTGATAATAGTGACAAGACTCGGGTAGTGACCACCGCCGTTATGCATTTCTATATTGTATATATCAAATCAAATTTTTTGTTTATGTTCATAGATTTCACATAATCCTTTTCCATTTGTCCTTCTCCTATTCCTTTCCTTCTTCTCTTTTCAGAAAGCGAGTAATGGCGCTATAGCAAGGGGTAAGTCACTCAGCACATTGTGCCGGAATTATATTCTACACAGCTTGGGCACATTCATCGGCACATTTTCGGCTTTCCTTCGGCACAATCTTGTAGGCATAAGGTTGTTGTAAAATAAAAAAAGGAACACTGCTGGAAAACTGTCATTGAAATTGTTCAGAACATTACGTGCTGTTTGACTGTATGTTCAGGAACATCTTCTAATTGAATATACCAGAGGAACTCAGACCAGCAGTTCACTTATAGATCTAAATACGAAATTTAGGTTCTAGAGTGAACTCAAGAGGAAGAGTCAGTTAATCAGACCTCATTAGTGCCCTTAATTCAAATAATGCTGCAACTCACACAAAACAAACTTAAGAAGTCTATTTATTACACACTAATCCAGGCCTCCGTCGTTCGGTAAATTTTGAACTAGAGAACTGTTCGGTAAATGTTTAAAAATCAGTGAAAAATCCAATTATTAAAAAAAATATCCCGAACTTGTACAGAAGTTGTTCAATTTACCCTATTTATTGATGAAAAATAAAATTTATAAATTTTCTTGATTTCTCACGTGTAACGGTCATTTGAAAATTTTACCGAGTTGTTCTGCTGTTCAAAAACCCGGTAAATTCATACCGATTTCGGTGATCTGAATTAAGTGTGTACCCTCTAAAGTCGGTCTCCAATAATGCTCCCCACCAGTTCCAACTCTTTCCGGCTGAAAGGCTAGGTTTCTGGTCTGCCTTTGAGGGCATTACAAAACACTAAAACACAGGACTTTTATTACCCTATGGATCGCAAAACACCAAAATTTCTCACACCCACCACTTCCCGCGTCATCCTCAATCCAATTTATCCTTGCTAATTCAAACCAAAACATTCTAGGTGTCAGAAATACCGGGTTGCCGGGATGGGTATTTTACAAACAATCGCAGCTTGCTCTATGACCGGCACAATCGGCATACTTGCCGCACACTGTCAAAAAAGATAACCCAAAATTGGTGTGCGGAGTGACCTACCCCTTGCGCTATAGCCATAAGTCATAAAAGGCTAGGACAAGAGTTAGTGCTCATGCCTCAACCGTCAGAAGAAAATGGAGCATCACTTAACCTTTCTAGCTTTGATGCTTCCAACGACCAACCAATCATATAATTACCAAAATCGTAACGTACGGTACGAGATGTCCACGTTTCATCCATTTATTGGATTCTGAAGCATCGTGTTTTAATCTTCGATTTAAACAGGCCCGATGTTTTCTGAATCATCTTGCCCCTTAAATGCTGCACAGTAGGCCTGGCCGTTTTGATATGTGTGACGCATCTTCGATATGAAACATATATCAAATAGACAAGAAAAATTATGTAGGTAGGTATGTGCCGGGAAGATTCAAGTTCGTGTTTGCCGACAAGTTCGCGAAAAAGACCATGATTTGGCAAGCGATTTGTGGCCTGAAAACGGAACCATTCGTCACATCCTCGACGATGACATCCCAAGTTTACATCGAAGAATGCCTGAAAAAGCGTGTATTGCCGTTCATCCGCAAGCATAGGAGCAAAGTCATCTTTTGGCCCAATTTAGCCAGCTGTCGCTACTCCAAGGTGGTTCTGGAGTAGTATGCTGCCAAAAAGATCGATTTTTTCCCCCAAGCTAATGAATCCTCCGAATCGCCCGGAATTTCGACCAATCGTAAAATACTGGGCAATTTCAAAGCAGCGACTTCGACGAAGCGGCGGGGCAGTCAAGGACATCCAGCAAAAACCGTATGTCATGCATTCGTGGGATGCGTGTAGGGTTATATTCCAAAAGTTGCTGTATTTTGTCATACTGCTTGAGTCTTAAGGGGCTAGTTGATAAATAACTGTAAATACGTGTCGGTCGCTTCGTGTGATGGGAAGACAGCGTTCCCTGATCAGGCTCCGAGAGAAAGCGGAGAAGAAGAACAGCGGTGAGGATAGCTTGAGTGTACCTATTTCTAATAGGTACGCTACTCTTTCCACCGATGTCGGGAATACCACCTCAGCCACGGTGAGGCGGTCTAAGAAGAGGAAGAAAAATCAGGGCCAGTCCGATGGTGCAAATGTGACGATGCCACCGTGACGAACGTCAGCGTCAGTGGTGATTTCGGCGACGTCGTTGACAACAAAACTACTGCCAGCCCGAGTGCAGCAAAAATGAAGCTTCTTCCACTGGTGGTGAAGAAAGTGCCACTTGGCGATCTCACATCGCTGGGCATCGCAGCTATGTTTAAGCTCGGCAGAATCGGCACCGAGGTTATGCTCCGTACGAAAGCGGAGTACGAGGTGGCCGTGAAATACCTGAAGGATTCCAATGCGGAGTTCTTCACGCATGACATCCCCGGGGAGAAGGCTTAAGCCTACCAAACTTCGACCCCAAGATGGTCAAAGCCGAAATCAAGGACCGGTACAAGCTGGCCCCAATCGCTGTCTTCCGAATAACAAGGAGATACGAAAACGTGAAGCCGCACCCGGATTGTCTTTTCCTGGTGCACTTCCAGAAAGGGACAGTGACGCTACAAGCCATCCACTCGATCTACTCCATCATCGTACGCGAGGACTTCAAACGCACCCGAAACTAGGCGGCAAGCAACAATCAACCAGGACACAAGAAGGATAAAACCCCAGCGTTCAGGACGGAGGATTTCCGGCCTCTTCGTGCTCGCCAGCATAGGCAATCAAATTCGCGGGTGCAACCCACCCCCCTCAAGAAGCTTCCGGTGATTCTGATGGACAAAGAACCACCAGCGCTAAACAACAACCCCGAGCTGTTCTCAGCAGATGAACTGATAGAAATATTCGTCAACATGACCGGTACTCTTCGTAAGTGTCGCAATAAGCCCGAGCAGATCCAAGTCCTCGGTAAGTTCATCATCCAGTATGGCGTCTAAACCGCTAACTATCATCACCTGGAATGCTTGCTCTGTAAGAGCAAAAGAGATTGAGCTAGCTGACCTACTCCGCAAGCACAGCATCGACGTGGGCCTTCTAACCGAGACCCATCTAAAGTCCGGCGACAGTTTCTGGTTGCCTGACCACAATATTATTCGACTTGATCGCACCGGCTCCAGGGGGGGGGGGCGTGTTGTGGTCGTCGTCAAGAAAGGGATAAAATACCACAGTCTGTCCCATATCCGCACCTCTATCATCGAGGCCCTTGGTATGAAGTGGAGTCGTCGACTGGATACGTCCAGTTAATCGCCGTCTACTGCCCTCGACAGTGTGCCGCCAGCAGTGGACTAGCAGCTAAATTTAAGGAGGACCTGTAAACCATCACCCCTACCGGTCCCCGCTTCGTAGTTGGAGGAGATCTAAATTCTCGCCATGAGGCCTGGCGGAACTACCAGCAGAACCAGAACGATCGTCTGCTGTTCGACCACTCGCAGCATGGGCTGTACTCCGTTAGGTTTTCGGATGAGCCAACATTGATCTCACCGGCGGGCAACCCATCGAAGCTAGACCTGTTCCTGAAAAATATCGGCTTGTCCAAGCCGGTAGCCTTGAACGAACTCAGCTCCGACCACCAGCCGGTGGTGGCTGAACTGGGCTACAACGTGGCCTCTGCTCCAAGCCTGCGCAAGGGCTACCACTGCGTAAACTGGGCCCAGGTTGGACGCGTGGTAGACAGGCACATCATCGACAACCCGCCGCTAGACACCGTGGAGGACATCGACCGAGTGTTGGAGGGACTCCACCAAGCCATACCCGTGGCTGACGAGGCGTGCGCCCGACGAGTTCCTGTGAGGGGTAAGTTTAATGCCATTTATTCCCACACCCAACTCTTGATTCGCCTCAGAAATGTTCGTAGACGCCTGTTTTAAAGAACCGGAGATCTAGCCAGGAAACGTGAAATGGCCGATCAGAACAAGGAGATTGCTTCCAGAACGAACTCACTCCGAAATGAAAGTTTCGGGCGTGTTTTCCAGAATCTGGACGACCACTCCAGACCATTCTGGAATGTTGCCAAGGCCGTAAAGACGAATATGATGACGATCGGCTCATAATCACCCCTCAGGAGAAAGCAAATGCGATTGGTGAGCATATTGCAAAATCGCACTTGCTTGACTCCAATATCCAAAGTCCGCTCGAAGTTCAGGTTGAGCATGGCGTACTCAATTTTGATTCCTCCCCTTGTGCTATTCCTCTGGAGGATAGAATCACAGTGGAACAAATTTGTTCAGTGTTGAAATGCACCAAAAACATGTAGGCCCCCCCGGGTTCGACGGGATATTCAACCTTGTAGCAAGTACGCTTTATGATTAGCACATTATCAATGAACATTTACAAACTACAATCATAGTTATGTTTTCTCTAAATTATGTATTCTGTTATATGTTATTTATTAATTATAATATGAAATATCGCTTTTCCAAATAAATCTTAAATGCGTTCACCGCAAAGGAACACCCATTATTAGAATTACACTAGCCATAATTAGAGTTACACTAGCCATAAAACTGTTCAAATGAGTTCCCGTATACGTTAGCTACAAGCGCAAAGCACATGTCCCAATAGCCTGTTGGGCGTGTCTTCTTGTTCACATTACCGCGTCGATTCGTGTGCATCGACCTGCGCCTAAAACAATTAGGAATGCATTGACCTTTCCTGTTCGGCTTTGCACTTTCCCGAACTCGGGAGAGGAATTTGGCTGGACGATTAAAATTCGTTCGGTGGAATGAGATGTCACTATTTCTATAGGAATTGTCGCATACTTAATTTTGAGAATCGGTTTCTTGATTTAGTCCTTCGTCTGAAATCGCGATTACCAGGGACAAAGGTCCCCAAGCGCGGTATTTGAGGACACACTTAGCCTTAACTCGTCCACTTTGTACTGATACGTGGAAGAGGCAAGAGTGGTCAGTTTTTGATCCGTGCCGTGGTGTGTGTTAAAAGGTGATCTCGATAAGGTGTTAACTTAAACTAGATTTTCCTTCCCTTAGTTAGCAGTAGTGAGCGAAGATAGATTAGCTATTTGGCAGTTAGTGGTTAGCGTGTGACTTAGAGCAAAAGGTAAAGTGCAAAGTTTGTAGATTGTGCGTAAACTAAGAGGGGAAATATGCGTCGTTATTTCCATAGATTCGTGGCAGCACAGGTCGTTTGCCGACACACCACCATTTCGTTTGAACCACTCTTTAACCCCACCTATCCGTTGCAAAGATTCCCGGGGTACATCGTCAAGTCGCACCCTGGGCAGGCAGGCCATTCGTCGAGGAGAGTACGTTCAGCCAACGTACGCACGAGCGTTTGTACCACGCTGTCGCGTAAGCCCGCGAATCGGTGAGGGAGACACATCATCAGCCCTTGTCGCATCCGCGATCGTTTCTGGGCCGGAGTAGTGCACCAAGCAGCTTCGGTGCCGCCGTAAGTCTCCCCACCAAAGGACATCACGTAAAACCAAGGTCGTGAGTAGAAAATGCATGCATGTTTGTTTGTGTCGTCCATGGCCATGTGACTCGTTTGAGGCACACTCAAATATAGTTATCCCGTAAACCGTCAATGAACGGGAATAGCCCTTAGAATAACCAAATAAAGAAATGTGAAGACGACCATTGAAGCAATCGATCGCTGAGTTACCGCAGAGTGCACACAGGAGGAATACATGGGACGGATACAATAATCTCACACGCTAGGAAAGATACACGGTAAGAAAAAAGTACCCAACGGCCAGTTCACTTTTACCTACTTTTGACTAGTTTGTCTCATTTTCTCCTTCTAATGTTATCAAAATAGAAGGAGCAAAACCACTCAACAGGGGTAGTAAAGTGTGGGAACCCAACGTTGGGTTTAAAAATATTTACCTACTGTTGGGTACAACTAACTTACTTTTGGTTAAAAAGCAAGTGGAAAGTTCCATACGAACTGCACACAAGTAAATGAAAATTACTTTGACCCGCTTTACCTACTTTTGGGTTCCTGCACTATAGTGCCGAGATGAGTGAAAAGAACTTAATTTTGGGTACTTTTTTCTAACCGTGTAGGTAGTACGCAAGGGGAAAGGATGACAAACAACTAGGCCTAGGCAATGAAATGGGGAACAAAGCTACGAGAAATAAAGTCTTTGTTATATGTTTGAATTTCTGTGCTTTGAGCTTTATGGTAGAATAGAGCTGTACAAATGTTGATCCCGCTTGGAATAAATCAGTTTACTTTACACTGAATGTTTTCTGTTGTGTACCAATGAGAGATAGTTTAGTTGATGTCTTTTGAGGTTTCATGTTACTTCGCGTTTGTTTTGTAGTTTTTGGTATTTGATGTTTATTGCGTAGTCAGCCCGAATCTGACTAATTTTCTGGCAACTCTGGAATTGGAAGCGTTTCAGTACAAACGGGGACGATTATGGCTAGGCCGGTGATGATAACCCCCGTTCACGTGTTCCTAGTCTTTGGCCGATTGTCGGAGTTTGATTTGCGTAAGTCTTATAGGAATTAGGGATATCTTGCGCGTCTTACGTGAAGTACGCCGAACGCGTGTTAGTCAGCCAGTCAGCTTCCTACCCGAAATTCGGGAAACTTGATCCTCTCCCTAGGAAGGTCTCAAAGCCGGGCAAGCTACCAACTGTTGGATGGTCTCCTTTAGGAGTGGCGCTTAAGCCATCCTTCTTTAATAAAGGAAGCTCGACGGGCTGGCGCGTTACAACCTAGTGTTGAAAAATCTCAGCTGGAAGGTTCACTCTCTGCTGGCTGCTGTCTTCAACAGATTCTTGGAACTGCACTACGTATCCCAAGTATCTGGAAGACAGCGAAAATCATACCTATCCGCAAACCCGGGAAGGATCCAACGTTAGCTTCAAGCAACAGACCGATCAGCCCCCTTTCAACGCTGAGCAAATTGTTCGAGAAACTTATTCTCAATCTTTTGCTCAAGTTTGTCCAGGAGCACAATATTCTCCTACTAGAACAGTTCGGGTTCAGGAAGGGGCACTCCACAAATCATCAGCTAGTACGGGGGATGACTAACATCCGAAGTAACAAGGCTGTATCCAAGTCCACAGCCATGGCATTGTTAGACGTTGAGAAAGCGTTTGACAATGTCTGGCACAATGAGCTTGTTTACAAGCTTTGTAGCTTCAACTTTCCTTTGCATCTTGTTAAAATCACCCGTAGCTACCTTCAGGTCGTTCAGGGTATCGTTTAATGGCTGCCTTTCAAACACAGTCCTCCCCTCGGAGACGGTTGCGTGTTCTTCCTGTTGACAGATGATACCGCAATAATCGTCAAGGGTAAGATGCCTCGTGAAATAACAAACAAGCTCCAACCATGCCTTGACACCTTTGCTGATTATGCCACCACGTGGAAAATCAAAATCAATGCCTCCAAAACACAAACAATCATGTTCCTCCATCGGCAATCACCCAAACTAAAACCGACTCCCTCTTGTACTGTAATCATGGATGGCATAAGGGTTGAGATTGATTATTCGATTCCTGTTGAGTTGAGCTCTGCACTGACTTTTTGGGTGTGTGCAAAAGACTTGTAACCCTCGTCTAGGGTGACAATTAATAACCCACCCTTTTAACGTGTTTGCCATGAGCGTGTGCCTTGTCTGTTATGATTTGTTTTTGTTTTGGTCGCACGCTCGGCTGTAGTATGGGGCAATTGCGTTTTTACTCAAAAACATGCCGTGCGATAGCTCTTTCTTCATAGATTTTCATGAATATTCTTTCTATTGACTTAAAGTGAATCATTGACCACATTGGCCGCTCTCGAAACCACTGGATACCCCCAGGGGAACCTGTAGCCGGGGACAATTGCGTTTTTACTCAAAAACATGCCGTGCGACAGCTCTTTATTCATGAATTTTCATGAATATGCTTTCTATAGAATTGAAGTGGATCATTGACCACATTGACCTTTCCGGAGTCACTGGAATGCCCTGGGGGGGAACCTAAAATTTCACCAAAAATTTAGCATGTTAGACAAGCCCTCCAGAAACCCGGAATATCTCCGGTGTCCGGTGACCAGGATTATTTTCGTTGCCACACCGTAGAACAATATTAGTTTTCCAGTCAAATGCCCTTATAAGATAAAAAATCGGATCATATTTGACGAAGTTACAACACTCCAAAGTTGACCAAAAAATTGCCTATCCTAGTTATTTTGAGTAACCCCTGTAACCACATAATGTGAATTCGATATCCGAACTGCGAAGTGACGGTAGCGCAAAGTACGCTAAATTCAACTAACATTCTATTTGGTATAAACTAAAGTTTGTACTCGAAAAAAATTCAACACTTTCTTTCACTTTTTCTTTACACAATTTTGAGTAAAACTAGTTTAGAGTGTAATGTCAACATGTGCGAGATCTTGTCATAATCTGTCAAGTGGTTATCGAGATGGCTTCCAAGCAAGAAATGCTTCGACAAAAAAATATGGGAGCGGTCGTGGAAAATCCAGGCCAGTCCCACAGGTGAATCGCGAAACAGTTTGGAATCGACAATTCAACCGTGTCCCGTGGGGTAAAATCGTTCAAGGAGACCCAAACGACCCAGCGGCGAGCTGGCAACGGACGAAAAGTGAAGATGACCGACCCCGTGAACGCAAGGAAGGGGAGGGATTACTTCAAGCGCAATCCGAACCTTTCGATTCGGAACGTGGCCAAGAAGGTCAATTCTTTCGGTTCATGCAGCAGACAATGAAGCGGGCCGGACTTCATGTCTTCAAGGTAAAGAAGCCGCCTAACCGAACCGATAATCATAATACGGTGGCCAAATCCCACGCCAGGAAGCTGTACCGCGAGTGGTTGGTGCAGCCGATTTGCATCATAATGAACGACGAGACGTACAGATCCCCGGCCTGGAGTTTTTAGTCGGCAAGTCCCGCCTGGATGTTCCGGAGAAGTTTCGGAGAAGTTCCAGAGAAGTTCCGGAAGAAGAAAGTCGACAAATTTGCCAAGAAGTACTTAGTGTGTCAGGTGATCTGTGGGTGCGGCAAATTCAGCAAGCCATACATAACGACCATACATAATGGCCGGATCTGGCATCGTGCCATGACGCGAAACCGGTGATGGAGTGGTAGGAAGTGAATGAGGCAAATCCGCCAAACTCGCCAGAACTTCACCCAATAGAAAAAATTCTGGGCGATATCCGTAGGGCAAGCTACGGAAAGCACCCAAGGTCTTCAAAAACGACAAGGATTTGAAGAAAGAGTGGATTAAAGTGTGTAAGAAAGATAGCGCAAGTGTTGCACAGGATTTTTTGGGTCATAAGTTCAAGGTTCGGGCATTTAGCCTAGAATAGGAGGTTGAATAAACCAACTTTGCAAAAACATACCTAATATGTGTTTATTTATTCCCTAAGAGTTTCAAAAATATCCGACCTAAAATGAATTTTTGGAGATTATTTTTGTCTGTTTTTGCCGTAGACTACGTCTTACGGGAAGGTGCTGGGGGTAAATCGAAAATCTAAAATTGCGACCGCCACGAAAAGGTGTAAGATTTTGAACGCTTATAACTTTGTCATTTTTAGGTGAAATTAAAATACAAATACACTAATCGATAGGAAATACCTTTCGTAAGCTGTTGCAATGAACGTTTTAACATTTTTTTATAAAAAAAAACTGTTTTAAAAATGGACAAATAAAAATTGATAATTTCATCACTTTTTTAATGCTATAAACGTTCTCCCCAAACCCAGTCCTCATAATCAAGTACAATTTGGTTGCACATCGTGCTGCTTGAATCTGAAAAGTTATGAAACAGCGCTGCTTATGTGCTTTAACTCATTTTCGCTTCGGACGGCGGGTAAGCAGGTAGCAGCATCAGCAGTAGGAAGGCGGTTCCTGTCAAGCGCATAGAGTTCGAGTTTTGCACCTCGAACTTTGCGCGTCGTTCCCGTCGAGATCACTGGCTGCTGGTAGCAGCGTCGCCTCGATGGCGCAAGCGCTCCTTGGCTGAATGATTACTACAAATCTCGATTACTTTTCGAAAGGACATATCAGCTTTTGTAAGCAACGCATTTTATCGTCGGTTTGGCATAACTAATAGCTCGCCCCACATACTAATACCACTATATCAGGTAGGGGAAAATTTCCTCTATCTCATGGTAGTGTTAACATGCGTAGGTGAGCTACCAGTTACGCCAAATCGACAATCAAATGCGTTATTTACAAAAGCAGATACGTTCCTTTGAAAAAGTAATCGAGAAATACTTCGTGGGCTGTGTACCAATTGCCGAGTTTTTTATCGTGACATTTCGAAAGTTATTTTCAATCTTCGAAAATGCCGGAAATTGATCAGTTTTCAAACAGAGCTCAGCCACGGTTACCAAAATTTAACTTCTAGTCGGTCCGAAATCACCACGCTCGATAACTCATCTGTACCTCTATTTATGCTTTTAGATTAGCTATGAAAGTCCCTCCTACTTGGAAAATTGTGCTATAGAACGGTTTATACAACCCCGGTTTTTTTCTTGCTGACGGGGGCGAGGCATAGCCAGCCGTTCGATTGCATAATTCTTCAAGTAGGAGTGACTTGCAATGCTTATCTCTTAGCATAAATAGAGGTACCGTCGAGTTTTTTCAGTGCTAGGTTCTGAAATTTGAAAGTGAGCGTTCAAAAGGGCCTACTTGTAATGTTCGATTCTCTTCATCGATTTTCTGTTTACATTGCTACATCTAAGGAAACCAATTCAATCTGAACATTGCATTAGGTCCTAAGTAACACTGATAAGATTCTCTTCGTCAACTTTCTCCTTGAATCCACTCGGCCTAGGTATTTTCAGCACACATATCGATAAAAGAAGTTTTTATCTCGCATCTAATACAACAAACACAACAAGAAACGATTCCGTGCTCAAGTTATTAAGGCTGTGTTCCATTTAGTGAATGTTTACTTAAATTTGACAGATGGAAAATTTTCAAATAAACCTGCTTATCCAGCAGACTTATTACTGACAGACAAGGAATCAATTTTGACAGACGCTTTCTCGAAAATCGACCGATCAACAACAGAAGGATTTTCAAACATCTTAATATATTTTCGAAGTGTCAAATCTAAGTGAAAATTTTCCAAATGGAACACAACCTTAGTATTTTTATTTTTATTTGTTCAATCAGTAGATAAAAGATGTACCGAGAACTTATTGGAGGAATTCATGGCTAATTGATATCCCGATCAACTATGAAATGTTGCATAACATTGGTGCCAAATTGTGCACTCCGTTTAGCGTTTTGAAGTTGAATCGCTGAGGAAACCTTATTTCTGATCAATCTCATTACGACATAAAAATTTCAAGAGTACAGATATCAGGTCTCACAAAACTTATAACAAAGAAACTGGAACTTCACGTTTGTTGCAGTCCAGTACACAAGGAGTTTTAATTTCATGAGTGATGTCACAACCGTACAAGATTTGTGTCCCAGGGAATATCAGCCATCATGACGGTCATTGTTGAACGCTTCAATGAATCACCTGAAGAAAGCCTTACTCATATCTGATTGTTATTTAGGAACCAAATTTAATAGAATATGTATTCACATTTTTATGAGGTCCTGAACTTAACCAAGTTTTACTAAGTAGGAAATCCAAAATATTTACATAGGACCGAAATAATTGGTTACTTCTACTGTATTTTAAATCAATATCTAGAAAAACGCACGAGAATTTCACTACAACGGTAAAGATGGGCATGGCCGGGAATAGTGACAAACATTCTTTTGGTATTCTTGTTAAGATTGGAATCAATGTTTACTCCCCGCATTATTCCTGAAAGCAGTTTGACTGCGAATTTTCAAAAGAGGCGTGTCACTAGTATCCAATCTACGAAGTATACCGTAACAACGTTAACGCTAACGCTGATTTCCGACAGATGTCGCCACAAACAACAGTAGTGACGTCAGATGGCCCAATAATCACAGAATCCATTTCCATCGGCTCATTCCAACATGTCTTCAAAAATCCCCACAAAACATGAAATGTCTTCAAAATGTCTGATATAATAAAATGTCTGCACAGAATTTCAAATGTCTTCAAAATGAAAACATCTCTTCAAATCTGGAATCCCTGATCCAGAGTTGCATCTTTTCTGTATTTATGGTTTCAAAATAAATCAACAAGATTTTGTCGATGCTTGAACGTCGATCGTCGTCACTCTGGCAAACGTCATGATAAAATTGACGTTTGAGATCACTCACGATTCGAACTGAGCGTTGCATATTTTTGCTCATGGCCTGGAAACGAGTGTCACGTCGGTTTGTCCGTTTTGCTTCCATTGTAACATTTAACGAACATTTAAATTGATTTTGCTAACCGTTTCGGAAAGAGTCCACTTCAAGAAATCTGACAAAAGCCGGTCGGAAACCGTAATTCCATGGACGATAAATCTAATAATTTCACCTACATTAATATATTCTGCGAAACTCGACCACACGGCATTCGATCAAACGACCCTTAAAGTCGTTCTGACCTACATAAGTTTTATATGTTACATTTTATCACCCGAACACTCTCTTCTCAACCGGCCCAAGTGCGTGAAGAGTCTCTGTTTGGTTTTCGCTTTCGCCGCAAAGCCGTCCGTCTTCGATCGCTTGCTCGCTCGTCGTGTGTCGCAGAGATGCGTTCTGCAGCGGCCCCTCTCGACGGAGCATATCACTCTCGAATGCCCTTCTCTACAAACCCCCTTCCCTCGCTCCGAACCCTCTCAAACTTTGTTTACTTGGCCCGATGGACGAAGATATGGTGGTAAGCCAATAAACAACAAGTCAGCATCTTTTAGTAGTACACCAATCAATGCACGCTGCACGGTGTGAGATGATCCGAAAGGCTGAAAGCACCATCGACCGACCGATCGACGGACGGTTTTTCATATGGACATGTGTGGTGGCTTTCAGGAACGTGAACGTGAAATCTTGTCAACCTGTCTTCTCTCACGTGTGGAATTTTCCCTTTCTGTCACGTTTCGCGCGGTCGGTGGACCAACGAGCGGGAAAAAAACAGTCGACGTCGATGTTGAGAATTCAACCTGTCCGAGATGATGGCGAGACGGATCTTGGAAATTTTGGGAAGTGGATTGACCAACTGTCAATATTTGACGATAATCGGGTTTTTTGTCTTTCCAAACTCTGAGAGGAATGACCCCGAAAACGGTTTTCAATGCATTGTAAATCAAACGGAACCGGTGCGTGGATTAAATCAATTCACTTTTCACAAAGCTGCATCCTTATCGCCAGAATCCATTAATAGATTAGAGCTCCTTCAATAGAAGTGGCCGTCGGCCGCCCCGGGGAGATCGGGACACCGGAGAGCAAAGCTCATTCATCTAGGCGCCTGAACATAGTTGCGAACCTGGTCTTTGGGACCACCTATGCGAGAGAGGCCACTTTGCGGGAACAGCCCGTCCTCGCGTCTCCGCACTCTAACCAGATCAAATAGTACAGGCGCAGGCAGGTTCCGCTTTGCAAGTGACAACAAACTTGCGACCAACCGGCCCCATCATATTCATACATATATTACCAATTCATATCTCTACGGTTTCATACCGGATGACGACATGCGTTGCTTAGACATGGCCATACATAAGTTACAGCCTAGCCGGGTGAGCAACTGGAAGAGCAATCACATATCACACGGCGGCAAGCTTGTAACATTGTATAGCCAAAAGCAATTCGCACACATTTGTTGATGACTGGCGAACGTGACCTGCGATAATTGGGAGGACACGATTGATTTCTAGTCTAGCGGAGTGATGGGAATTGGTATGGTTTTTTTTTTCGTCGGTGGGAAAGTGAAACATTTGAACTTATTTTCAGAAACGGGGTTTAATAAGGGGTGAAAAACTGATCGTTTACGTTCAGCAGACGGTATCGAACATATTCAACTTATTGACCAGCAGAGTTTCTCGTTTGGGGCGTCAACTAGCCTAGTCAGTTTCGCACGGTATTACCAACAATCAATACGAAACTAACGATTTTAAATTGGCTCACTACTTGACTAGTCTATTGGTCCCAAGCTAATCGATTAACGCACCCCATTCTAGTATAAATTCCAGTACTACATTATGGCTGTTTTGATTCGCTATGAAATTTTGACAGATAAAATGAGATTATTGGATTTTCCTATGTTTCGAGGGGTGAATCGATTAGCTTGGGACCGAAGAGAGTACCAGAGCTGAGCCAAAAAGTTGAGCACGTTTCTTCGAGACCTACTAGTCTTAGAGTTACCTCTATGGTATTACCATTGAGGTAACTCTAAGACTAGAAGGTCCCGAAATAACGTGCTCAACTTTTTGGCTCAGCTCTGGTACTCTCTTCGGTCCCAAGTTAATCGATGCACCCCTCGAAACATAGGAAAATCCACGAGCCCCTCATTTTATCTGTGAAACTTTCATATCGAATCAAAACAAACATAGTGTAGTACTAGACTTTTGACTAGAATGGGGTACGTTCATCGATGTATTTGGGACCGATAGGTTGGTATTACCATAGAAGTAACTCTAAGACAAGAAGGTCCCGAAATAAGGTGCTCAACTTTTTGGCTCAGCTCTGGTACTCTCTTCGGTCCCAAGCTAATCGATTCACCACTCGAAACATGGGAAAATCCACTAACCCCTCATTTTATCTGTCAAACTTTCATAGCGAATCAAAACAAACATCGTGTAGTAGTAGAATTTCGACTAGAATGGGGTGCGTTAATCGATTTGCTTGGGACCAATAGGCTAGTCAAGTAGTGAGCCAATTTAAAATCGATAGTTTCATATTGATTGTTGGTATTACCAGCTGGTGGGAACCTGAGTACTGCGAACTAACTCAAAATGCTTGTCATCTGGGAGCCGAGTCAAACTGTCAAACGGGAGCCAAACATTCAAAAGAGCTCAGAAGTCACGTAGGTAGTTACTGTTTGAACCACAAGTAAAGGTGTTGCCACCAACTGAAAACAAATGAAGAATTATAATTATGAAACTGTCGAAACATCAACTTTAGTAGGCGGATAATGTAAATCATCGAGCGTGATGCTCGAAAAAGTGTTTTTATTTGATATTAATAATGCCAAACTGGGTTGCTGAAACAAGAATGTAATCAAACTTTATAAGAATCATGTGAGCTTTGTGGGCAAGTGCACTCCCATCACCATGTACACGTTATTTCTGGAGCAAAGGAGGAGGAGCCAAGAGTTCATTTGACAACATGTATATCAATTCGTGAGCTGTTTCAGCAAAACAATTTGAATCTTCAGAAGATTTTCAAGATGTTTTCTAGCTCACTTGAAAAATAAAATCGGCTGAGTTCACAGTATACTCAGGTGGGAACTATCGATTTGGTCGCCCACTGGTCACCCACCATAGCCGGTCGAACTCCGGACGAAGCTAGAACAGCACTACCGTTCATACTGGCGACAACGCTCTGATGAGACAACGAAACCCTACCCCAAGCTCCTCCCCTGATCCTATCCTTCGAAAATGTACCCTTCTAACCTCGAGTAAGCCGCGAGTAATCGGCCCAACTCCTACTAGACATAGAATTAAGTGAATTTTGTTACACACAGTGAACAATGAATTATCGGCTCCGTAAAGCTAACGCGATTGAGCCTTCCAAATAAACAAACTAGATAAAAAACAAAACTATCGATTTGAAATTGTCTCACACTGGACTAGCCTATCGGTCCCAACACGCTATTTCTAAATAACCCAAATTTGAGTAGGATATACTCACATCTGTCAAAAATAGGGTTGTTTAGAAATAGTGTGAAGTACATCGATCAACGTACGTATATTAGAAATTCTAGTACTACCTTATGTATGTTATGTTATGAATCCAAACATCGCTATGAAAATTTGACCGATAAAATGAGGGGTTCGTGGATTTTCCTATGTGACGAGGGGTGCATCGATTAGCTTGAGACAGAAGAGAGTACCAGAGCTGAGTCAACAACTTTATAACGTTCCTTCGGGACCTTCTGGTCTTAGAGTTGGTACTCTATGGTACCAAGAAGGACTGCAGCTTGGGAAGACCAACAGGAGGTCAGGAGGAGGATCAATGAACTCAATCACTTCATCAAGGATACGAGCAACTTCCACAAGACAATAAAGGAGATGATGACGGGCATCAAATCCGCCATGATTGCCGTAAGGGCACTGATCAAGGCCAAGGAGAAAGCAGCAGCTGGAGCACTGCAGAGACGATGTTGTATAAGAGACACGTGGAGAGAATAAAAGTAAATCTGGTTGCACGGCCAACTAATTTCTTTTCCTGCAAGGTTTGGCAACCCGCAATTTTGTATTTACTTCAAGTGACTTTTAATTTGAGCGACTGTCATCTGCTTCTGCATCATGGTAAAATGAATACTTTTTTTAACCGTATCAGTAGTATCGCTATATTTGGAGGCGAACCAGCCCAAGGCTGAAAGCCTCCCTAATAAAGATAAATTAATTAATTAGTATCGCTATTCAATGGAAATCAATTTTTGACAACTCTGAGTGAAACCAAATATACCACATTAGAGGGTATATTCAATCTGCGATTGTAGCTTCCTATCATGTATGAGTGAAATCTCTCTTTCACAAATGTTACTATCTGAAAAATTACACCGATCTTTGTAACAGAGCCTATGTAGATGTATTTCGTTGTGCTGGAGCAAATATTTCGTGAGAACATAACGAGAATTCAGCTGGTGAATAACAGTTATATTCCCTGTCCAATTTCACGTTTCATACGCAAATTTAATTATAATTATTTAAATCTCCACAGTTAACCAGTGTCTGGCTGAAAATCTCCTTAATAACGACAACCAACCTCAACAATTAAATTCAACACCAATCTCAATACTTCCCACGCTTTTCTTCGTGAAGCGCTCGTGTTTATTTACATTGCTCGATTGGAACCACGTTTGACGGTTCGATTGGAACTTTTGGCTTCAGTCTTGGCGCGTCTCTAATTTAACATCGTCTCTGGAGCACTGGAGTCACCGAAGGGACTCCGAAATCCACGATCGGTGAAGAGGAAAAGGGAAACGCCAGGAGAGCAACAGGAGTTGAAAAAACTCAAGAACGGTAAGGAAGACGACAAGGAGGATGGATGGCGTACCATCGAGAAGCCGAAGGAGAAGTGGAAAAACGGAAAGAAAAAGAAGTGAAGAAGAACAGAAGAAGGAGAAACCCAGGCCTCATTTGAAGCGAAGTAAGGGCGATGCTCTGATCGTCGAAGCAAAAGACAAAACGACGTATGCAGCACTCCTCCGGAAGGTTTGAAAGGATCCGGAGTTGAAGGAACTATGAGAGAACGTGGTGAAAACCAGGCGCACCCAGAAAGGCGAGATGCTCTTTGAGCTGAAGAAGGATCCTTCGATCAAGAGCTCAGCTTTCAATGAGCTCGTCGAAAAGTCTCTTGGCGAAGGGGCGAGCGTAACAGCTCTATCCCAGGAGACAGTGGTCGAGTGCAGGGATCTGGACGAGATCACTACAGAAGAGGAGCTGAGAAGTGTGATGAGAGTGCACTGCGATCTGGGGGATGTATCGATGTCAATCCGGATGAGTAAGGTGTACGGCGGCATGCAAACGGCGGTGAAAGCATAGAGGTAACTCTAAGACCAGAAGGTCCCGGAGAAACGTGCTCAACGTTTTAGCTCAGCTCTGGTACCAACCGGTGGCAACTAACGACTTTAAATTGGCTCACTACTTGACTAGCCTATTGGTCCCAAGCAAATCTATTAACGCACCCCATTCTAGTCAAAATTCTAGTACTACACAATGTTTGTTTTGATTCGCTATGAAAGTTTGTCAGATAAAATGAGAGGCTCGTGGATTTTCCCATGTTTCGAGGGGTGCATCAATTAGCTTGGGACCGAAGAGAGTACCAGAGCTGAGCCAAACAGTTGAGCACGTTTCTTCGGGACCTTCTGGTCTTAGAGTTACATCTATGCTGGTACTCTGGTAGGTCCTAAGCTAATCGATGCACCCCTCGAACCATAGAAAAATCCACGAACCCCTCATTTTAACTGTCAAACTTCATAGCAAATCAAAACAAACATAAGGTAGTACGAGAATTTCGACTAGAATAGGGTACGTTCATCGATGTACTTGGAACCGATAGGCTGGTCCAGTGTGAGCAAATTTGAAATCGTTAGTTTACACCAGTTGGAGATACGGCTTTCGACAGTTGCAGCGAACAAGCTGTTGGAAACGGGAAATTTTAAGGTTGGGTGGTCAGTATGCTAGCTGAAAACCACTCCTCTCCCACTTACCAAGCAACTTGAGCGATGCTTCAAGCATAGAGGTAACTCTAAGCCCAAAAGATCCCGAAGAAACGAGCTCAACTTTTTGGCTCAGCTCTGGTACTATCTTCGGTCCCAAGCTAATCGATGCACCCCTCGAAACATAGGAAAATCCAAGAACCCCTCATTTTCAAAACAAATCAAAACAAACATAGTGTAGTACTAGAATTTGACTAGAATGGGGTACGTTAATCGTTTACTTGGCACCAATAGGCTAGTCAAGTAGTGAGCCAATTTAAAATCGTTAGTTTCGTATTGATTGTTGATAGAACTGCGATGGCTGCTATACAATTTATGGACAGATACCCCATTCAAGCAGTGGTTGCGAGCTTTCGAAAGTTTCGTGATAGCCAAAATGAACGGAATCTTCATTTGCAGTTGCTACGCACCCCCCCATCGTCCGATGAAGCAGTTCCATGATATGCTGAATGGACTTACCGAAGAGCTGATCGGGCGACGACCGGTAGTCATCGGAGGAGACTTCAATGCTTGGGCAGTGGAGTGGGGAAGCAGATGTTCCAAAGCTTGAAGTTATGCTGTCCAACGAAGCCACCAGCAGCACTTTTCGCAGAGATGGCCAGGAATCCATTATCGACGTCACTTTCTGCAGTCCGTCGCTGGTGGCAAACATGAATTGAAGAGTGTGTGAAGGATATACCGAAAGTGGCCATCAGGCAACCGGCAGCGGAAAACGAAGGCTTTCGACAAGGATCTTTTTGTGGAAGCACTCCGTGTGGACAGAGGTCCAGCGGATCTGAACGCGGACGAGCTGACAGAAACGCTAGTGAGAGCTTGACCATGCCGAGCCAAATAACATACGGCGTTCAGCTTACAGGTGGAACGGGCTCTTAGCGAACTCCGCTGTAGTTGTCTCAGAGCCAGACGACGTGTTCAGAGAGCAAGAACAGAAGCAGACAGAGAGAAACGAAGATGAGTGTTTCGAGCAGCCAGGGCCTGGGATGACGCATATCGAGTCGTGATAGCAAAAATCAGAGGTCCAACAATGCCCGCTGAAATGTGCCCAGAGAAACTGAAAGTCATCGTGGAAGGACTTTTCCCGAAGCACGACCCAGTGAACTGGGCACCTACACCGTACGGAGAGGGAGAGGGAGATAACGTCGAAGTCACGAACGAGGAACTCGTAGCAGTGGTGAAAGAATTGAAGGTGAAGGATGAAATCCCCAATGTACCATTGAAAGTGGCGATCCAGGCGTCCCAAGACATGTTCAGGATACTTACTTACTTAACGATCCTGCGCACCTTCAGGGGTGCAAAGGGCCTTTGTGAAAGATTTCCATCCTGGGTGATTACTAGCTTTGGCCAACGTTCATAATTTCACTATTTAGGCTCCGCCACCACGAGCCTTTTAGTCTGCCTCTGCTGCTATGTCCTGCAGGATTCCAGTCCAGTGCTTGCTTGCAGATTTCGTTTCCGCTCCGTCGTAGTGTGTGGCCGACCCACCTCCACTTCTGTTCACGAATTTCTGTCTCTATCGGCTTCTGATGGCACAAACGATGAAGCTTGGAATTTGAGATCCAATTGTGGGGCCACCAGGCATGAATTATCTACCGCAGGCATCGGTTGATAAACACCTGCAGCTTCTGAGTGTTCTTCGCTGATACACGCCATGATTCATTGGCGTATAACAGCGCAAACTTCACGTTCCGAGTTAAAAATTCGGATTTTGGTGCGTCGACTGATCTGATTCGCTCTTGGCAAAAGCAGCCCTCGCCTTCTTAATCCGTGCACCTATGTCGCTCTTGGTGCCACCGTCCGACGCAATCTGGCTGCCAAGATATTGGAAGCTTTCGACTTTCTCCACTGCTGCCCAGCTACCGTGAAATTGGAACGGTTTCCCGTGTTGACATCCAACGATTTGGCCTTGTTGACGTTGATGGTTTAATCTGCTTCAGATGAGCGTTCCACAAGGTCGTCGAGCTTACTCTGCATGTCAGAGCGCCGTTGTGCTAATAACGCAACATCATCAGCGAGATGCTCCATGGTAATAGGCTGCCACAGCAACCCACGGTTCGGTACACGGTCAACGGCTCCAACCATGATCTGATAATATACATCCTTGCCTCATACCCGCGGTTACCCGAATTGGGTCAAACAAAGCTCCGTTGTGCAACACTCTGCATGAGAAAGCCTCGTACTGCGCTTCGATGAGGTTGACGATCTTATCAGGGACTCCCTTGCGTCTCAGAGCGCCCCACAAGTTTTCGTGGTTTAGTCGGTCGAAAGCTTTTTCGTAGTCAATGAATACCAAGTACAGGGACTCTTGGAACTCATTGACCTGCTCCAAGATGATACGGAGACAATGTTCAGGATGGTCCTGCAGATGCTTAGACGAGGGTCACTTCCCTGACTGGTAGAAGATACAGAAGCTAGTGTTGCTGCCGCAACCAGCAAAACCACCGGAGGATCCAGCATCGTACAGGCCTATATGCCTGCTGGATACACTCGGAAAACTCTTGGAAAGGATCATCCCAAACAGGCTGACGAAATGCACGGAGAGTGAGCACGGAATGTCGGAAAGGCAGTTCGGATTCCGGAAAGGGAGATCAATGGTGGATGCAATTCAGACAGTGGTTGAGAGAACCGAGAAGGCGTCCAAACAGAAGCGGAGAGGAGGCCGTGATAGCGGTCGACGTCAAGAATGCGTTCAACAGCACCAGCTGGAGGCCATCGCCGACGCGTTGCGTAGAATGAGGGTCCCTGACTATCTGTACAGGATACTGAGGAGCTACGTCCAGAACCGGGTTCAGGTCTACGAGACAGACATGGAACATAGATCGATTTGGATCACAGTGGAAGTTCCACAAGGCTCCATCCTTGGTGGCTGCAGATAGCCCACCACAAAACGGAAGTGTTCTTGGTCAGTAACTGTAAAGCGGTGCAGCGTGCAGAAATCATCGTCGGGGAGCACGTTATAGTCTCGAAGCGCGTGTTGAAATACCTGGAAGTGATGATTGATGACCGGCTAAACTTTAACAGTCACGTCAAATATGCCTGTGAGAAGGCTTCGAAGGCCATCAACGCGATAGTTAGAATCATGCCGAACAACACTGGTCCCAGCAGTAGCAAGAGGCGTCTTCTGGCCAGTGATGCAGCACTGGAAACGAAGCAGAATCAAAGAAAACTGAGCAGTACGTTCCGGCTCATGGCCATGCGAGTGGTGAGTGCGTACAGAATCATCTCGTCGGAAGCAGTATGCATCACCCTGGCGGAGGACAGCGAGTGCTACAGGCGGAGAGAAGCCGGAAGAGTACGGAAAGTGGTGAGATCGGAGTCGTCAGCAAATCGGTATAAGGAGTGGAACACGGCGGAGAACGGTAGATGGACACATAGACTAATACCGATTCTTACACCATGGGTAAACAGAAAACATGGAGAAGCCATCTTCCACCTACCACAGTTCCTGTTTGGCCACGCCTCTTTCAGAAAATACCTACATCGGTTCGGACAAGCAGCGTCACCCCTCTGTCCGGAGTGTGACAACGTTGATGAAACGCCGGAGCATGTGGTCTTCGAAAAAAATAGTGGCGCTGCTGATGTAGGAGTAAGCGGGGCTGCCTCTTACTCCAAAGGGCCTGGGTTCAATCCCAGTCGGCACCGTCGGAATTTCATGAAGCATAAAATATCTGATCACGCCTTCCTCCGGAAGGGAAGTGAAGCCGTTGGTCCCCGGTCCATGAGTTGAGAAGGTCACGTAAGACCAGAATTGACTGTACTCTGATCGCAAAATTCTGCCGCGTGAAGCACAATAACTCGAACCGAGCGAGATGTGTCGTTGTATCGAACCGAATCGATCGTGTACTTTTCATCAAACAAATTTCCCCGCAATTTTTCGCTCCGCAAGCGGCTTTACTACAACTTCCTGCACCACACCGCCGCCGCCGTCGTCGTCGTCGTCGTTGGCTTGCACCGCTCTGGAGGTGCCGCTTATATGAGACCATAATGACGACGATGATTATAATTATTAAATTAAATATTTTCGATCGTCTCCGCCGCGCGTTCGTCGTTCATGCGGGTTTGCTTTATTTTCCTGTTTCACAATCGATTTTTCGTTTTCGGCTCTGGCATCTCTGGCAATGAATGCATTGACTGCGACCGTTCCGGGGTTGGTGGTGGTGGTGGTGGTGGTAGGGCGACTCATTTTCCGCTTTCTTCCGCGAAAATGATACATCTTTTAGGAAACTTCAACGATGCTGTTGCGGCTATCTTTGCCTTTTGCATGCTGTGGGAAAATTAGGAGATGCGATGAATTGAGGAGCAGCATTTTTCGTTGTAAAAATATGGTAATTAAGACGAGCATAATGATAAGGAAGCTACACCCGATAAAGTGTGTTCATCAACGGGGATCTTCAATAGTTCAATATTTAAATAACCGATCGAATTAGATCCCCAACAGTTCGAAGGTGTCAAATTTCTCCTCAGGTAAGTACCTCACAAATTGCTGCCAAATCACGCAGATGGCATCTAAAACAACACATCAATCGTCAATCGACCACAGAGAGCCACCAGAAATGACATGCATTGAGGGCGTCTTCGCCATTTGCACACTCCCGTCTCGTGATCACTGCTGTTGCTTCCTTAAATATTTTCTCCTCAAACCCAGCAGACACAGACGGTGCCACCTGAATTAGCAATAAAATTCAACAGAAAGTAAAGGAAATTTTCGCACCCAACCGCCATCAGCTGCGAACGCGACAATGCTCTCGCCATCATCATCATCATCGGAAGAATGTACTTTTAATGCAATTTAAGTGTGCTGAACAATATGTGACATGGTTCCTCCCCGACAACGACAAGCCCCTTTTCACGCTCGCTACAAACGAGGGAAGCACGTGCAGTTTTATTGTAGGTAGGCAGGTAGATACTGACACCGATGTTTGCCAGCAGCAGCAGTCAAAGCCACGACGACGACGACGACGACGACGAAAGAGAAATTGACCATTTGTTGCGGAGATCTTCTTCCCCGTTGGGGGTTTTTTCGAATGTTGGCAGATGACGACGGGGATGGTTTGCAAATTTGTGTCTTATATGTACTTTTGAAGGTTTCACTACCCGTACAGTCCGTCCGTCCATTTGTGCACGCGCAGAATGGGAAAAGTGTGGCTGATGCACATCAGTGACACACCTTTGTTTTCTCGATGAATTCCAACCGCGAACAGCAACGGGGAAATCGAACACGGGATGGAGATGTTGTGCGGAATTCGGCACCTGCTGCCAGTGTCGGATGTCGTTTACCTTCATTTGGGTCATATGAGAGGCTTGAAATTTGATACATCTTAGCTTCAAGGGCGTAGCCTGGATGGGCAATAGGGAGGGGCTAAACAAATATCAGCTGGGATTCTCCTTGGACTTATCTTGGAATTCTTCCAGAAGCTCCCATAAAAATTCCCATTAAATTGTCCTTGGAAGTTTTTTTTTTAAATCTAGGTATTGGTAGAATTTGAATCCAATGGAATTATCATCTTTGGCTAGTAAATGGCTGGACAATGTACCTGCATGCAGGAATGGATCACTCTTTTTGTGCCTTTTCATTACTCATTATTATAAAATGCTAAAATGCATGTTTTGAAAACACAATCAAATCAAAACAAAGCAATGAGCCACGATCCTTTGAGCAGTCAGGAACAGTTTTCTCAACGTCTTCATACTTAATCGTCGGATTTTGAAATCAAGCCACTGGAACACTTAGAATCAATCAAATACTAAGCATTGTGAATTATTTAATGCAGTTATGCTCATACCCTCAGATCAGAGAGAGATACCGTCAACTTCCAAATACTGTTTAGTTGCTTGAAGCTTTGAATTCCAAACATTTTCAATCCTCACCTTCCTTCCTGTACTTTGACAGAGTTGATTTTTTGCTTAGAGGTAGGAATTTAGCTTCAAATCTCTCCTCAAGATAATCACGCACTTCATGAATCGTTCGCACGGGAAACTTATTTTATTTCAGGGAAGCTCATTATTGATCGGGAACTTCTATATAATTTCATGAACTTTGAATAGTTGTGGATATTACATATTAATTCGAGAAATTTCGTTCGTGGAACCTCGCGAGAAACGTCGAAGTGCAAAAAAACTTTGTAGAAGGAATTTTTAAAAAGCTCAGGGAATTTTTTAGAAGATCAAAAAAGAGCTCAATAAACTTCTAAGAACTTAAGGGATCCTCACTTCAGTTAAGGGAACTTCGTTACATTTAATCAAAAAAGTTCCATGAAATTCTTGGAGGTTATGGGAAATTCATTAAATTTCAAGGAACTTTCCAAATGTCCAACAATATTTGTAGATGATAGGTGTCTTTGCAGGGGTGCAAAGATGTTCAGAGATCTTCGTAGAATTACGAGAGATGTAAATAATATGGAAATTTGAATAAATTCAGGGAACTTCGTAGAAGTTGAAGAATTTTGTTAAACTTATGGGAGTTTTGTATATGTTCCGGACACATAAGCTACAGGATATCCTTCAAGACATCCTTCCTAGACATATTCGAAAGATCTCCATATAGACGAAGATATTAGTAAAGTTCTCTGGATATTTTCCAAGACTTCAAGTTGTTCAAGTTCTAAGGATCTGCAACTGTTCAAACAATAGGTAGGTTGTTCAGGAAGTATTCAAAAGTTTTCCAGCTAATTAAATCTAATGCTAATAACTTTTGGAAACCGGTATCTTACAAACATGATTAAATCAAATTATAACCTGATTTTTCGTCATTTTTGTCAAATTTGAAGATTTAACGAAATTTTTAAATCTTGATATTTTCTTACTTTCTTATCTCGAAGAGTTTTCCTCTCGAAAAATGTTGCAACTATCAGAATCTAGGTAAGTTTCCCAAGATCTTGAATAACGAATTTTCAAGTCAAGGAGTTTTAAAGCTTGTCTAAGCCTAAGCTATCAAAACCTTTTTTAATCCCTAAAAAATATTTTGAACAAAATTTCGTCTCTTTTCATGTATTTTTATTTTGTGGAATTTTTATGGAACTTTTGATTAGGTTGAACATATTGTAGTTATTAAAATTCTTATTTCATTTGTTTTTAATATTCATGTACTAAAATTTTTATGGAATGACTGTCTAGGAAGGATTTTGCAATTTTATCTTAGTCTTAGAATTATGACAATTGATCTAATTTCGTTGACTTTTATTTAAATTTTAATTCGAAGAATTTATGCGTACAATCTGTATCAGAGATATCAATTTATTAAGTTACAAAATCTTGAAAACATATGGGTTTCGAGGGGGGCGACACATCTAAATCTCAAGTTTAGATGCTCAACAAATCTCACACAAGCGAATCAATCTTCGGAAAATTTAATTCATTTGTCGCATCTACATGCATCGCGCACCATCTTTTTGCAGGAAATCTTCAGAATCGTAATCAATCTTCTTTCTAACTACTCAGCGTGCGCGCAGCTAGGCACAGCAAAACACAATCTTTTCTGCAACATACATAGAGTCGTCTCGCTCGATGGGTTTGGGATTTAAAAACAATTTTTATTTTAACATTCAGAATGTTATGAATTGTGCATGGAAATCTCCAGGAAACAAGGGACAATCGTAAAGTGGTAAATTTATGAAAATGGTCTTAAAGCTCTGTGGTTCTCTAGAAAACTCATAGAACGACGCCCTTTGGGGATCCAAGACTCCGTTTATTTGTATCCACTGCATTGGCATAATTGTCTACTCCATGTCTATCCGGATAATTCTGAAGGTTATCCGTATGAGTTAGTCGCCATCTTGGATTCAAAAATGGCGTCAATTATCGATTTCTGACTTCTAGACATCGTCATATTATACGGTATTTAACACTTTTTCACAAACCGGAGTTCGCCATATTTGATTCCAAAATGGCGTCAATAATCGATTTCTAGCCTTTACAGGTAGTCCCCGTTCCAGAAATATCCATATTTAGGAGTATTTTACACTTTTCCACATACCGGATGTCGCCGTCTTCCGAAAGTTGACCCCATGATCACTAGGGTCCTTTTTCTGGTCACAAGTCTGAATTCTTTGTATTGAGTCCGCTATATGTGCTTTCTAAAAAAAAACGATGGATTCTTTTATGAATTGACCACTTTTACGGTTGGCTTGGACCTTCCGAAAAGTTATCCCTCAGGGTCCATTTTCCAGTAGCAAGTTTAAATTCATTCTAATGAGTCTTCTAGAAATCCTTTCGAAAAAAAAAACGCAGAGATCCAAGACTAATTTTATGGATTGAACACTTTTAAGGTTGTTCCAGATGTTCCGGAAGGTCACCCATTGGCCTCCAGTGTTCACATGCTGGTCACAAGTCTGACTTCATTATAATACGTCTTCTATATGTGATTTCGAAAAAACCGCAGAGCTGTAGGAACAGTATTATTAATTGACCACTTTTACTAATGTTCCGGATTATTCAGAAGGTTACCCAGGTTCCGGTCACAAGTCCGAAATCATTGTAAAAACAGAGCTCTAGGCCCAGTTTAACGGATTGACCATTTTCGCTGTTGTTCAGGACCTTCCGAAAGCTCACCCAGTAGATTCCAGTGTCCATTTACCGGTCACAAGTCCGATTTCGTTCAAATGAGTCTTCTAGAAGTGCTTTCTAGGATCAGTTTTATGAATTTACCACTTTTACGGCTGTTGCTGATCTTCGAGAAGGTCATCCCGTAACCCCCGGGGTCCATTTATCGACCACAAGTCTAAATTCATTCTAATGACAGCGTATCGTATGACTACCGTAGGACTGACTTCGAGGGAATGGCAACCTTTTTCGAAAACATCAGCTGGGACGATGAACTCCGAGATCGTGACGCGAATGCTGCCTCTTCTATTTTCTCGAATATTGTCGTGTATCCATGACAACTCCACCCAAATCTAGTAACCCTCCTTGGACCAACCACCGACTCAAGCGAATCATGTGAACGATCAACGGAAGGAAACAGGCTTACCTTCTACAATGTACAATACGGATCGAGAAGAATCAGATACGGAGGGAATCGCTGACCTGTTCATGTCACAATTCAGCAGTATCTTCCTCAAAGAAAATTTACCAAACGAGCGCATCGTAGCCGCCGTAAGTGATGTTCCCGTACTTTCTGCTGTTTGGCCGCATCCGCCTATTTCGACTAATGATGTTCGTAGGGCAGGCCTTCGTTTGAAAAATTCTTTCAGCACTGGCCCTGATGGAATCTCTTCGGTGGTTATTAAGAACTTTATTGGAGTGCTGGCAGCACCTTTAGCATCCATATTCAACCTCTCTTTGGATTCTGGGATCTTTCCCGACTGCTGGAAAGATTCTTTTGTTTTCCCTGTCTTCAAAAAAGGCAATAAGCAGTCGGTGTCCAACTACCGTGGCATCGCTGCTGTATGTGCAATCTCAAAACTTTTTGTGCTAAATTATTCAAAACACACATGCTCTAGTTACATCGCGACCGAACAACACGGATTTATGCCGAAGAGGTCGACCGCTATTTGGTTCAATACAAGTCATCAATCAAACGCGAGATGGAAAGAGGTTGTTGCAAAACGACCTCTGCAGGGACAAAAGCATTGGTCGTACCGGCTAGAGCATGAATGACTACCACAACAAAACATACGATAACATAGTGCAAGCTTTATTTCCCTCCCATGTTACACCTAACTCCTGACCTCCTGTTCTTCAGAATCGCCTAGCTAGTTCTTTTTTCTTCTTCTTCAATGCTTCATCTCTTCACTGGTGTACTCACTGCTACCGGAACATCCGCAAATCCTCTCGTTCACAGCTCATCACCGTCGATCTTCGGACTGTGCCGACGTGGAGGCACCGTGCATGCTCCACCGCGACCGGCTTCGAGGGCCTGATGACGGTTGGCGTCCACCTCAAAGCGATCGGGTTCAGATCGTCACCCGCTTACTGGCGATGTAGGTCCGCTTTCAGTTCGCACACCTTGCACGACAACGTATCGGCACGTACGGTCCAAGCCGAGTTCCTTTGACGGTGCAGCGCCGACCAGGGGGCGACTCAATTTCGGACCGAGTTCACTCAGCGTTGCCGCTGTACCCTGAGCTGGTCAAACTATTATGTCGCTGATTCTTTCGTCGATTCGAGTTCGCATTGAAGGCTTTTATCTTTTGTCTTCCGAGGCTGGCCGTATCCAGCCGCCGTGGCCCACTCGATCGACTGTATGTAGGAGCAGATGCGCTTTTAGTATCGAATCACGACTTTTCTTCTCCGTCCGACTTGTGGCCGCAGTGAATATCGAGTCCCGAATCCAGCAGTGGTTCACGTGTCCCAAGTTGCCTCACGTGTCTGATGTGCACGATGAATCCCGCAGACTGATGTACAAGATGGCGTCCGAGGTCACAGCGTGAGCGCTCGTCGTTTCTCGGCGGTTCTGGTCGATGCCGATGTTGTTGCCACCAGCTGCCTACTTCCCCAAGGCAATCGTGTCGGAATCGAACGTCGCTTCAACCTGCCGACAATGGACTGTCGCTGATACTGCGCGCACCCGTCAAAAGAATCCACTCGCGACGACGGCAAATATGGGCAGTGACTGCAAATGACTTTTCGTGCCGTACTCGGCGCTCACAGTCTCCACAAACTGTCTCGATGGCCTCTTCGAAATGCCGCAGTTGCTTTTGGAGCTATTGCGATCGAATCGCGAAAGTTTTCGCGATTTTCACTACCGCGTCGGCGATGGCCGCCCGAATCAGACCACGCTTTTGCACTTTCTGCTGCTTTGCTGCTGCTTGAGCGACGGGCTTCGTTGCGACGTCATCTGCAGTTGTGTTCGTGTGTTGTTGTCGGAAGTGCTATTATTCCATTCGCCCGTGCGGCGATATCCGTCAATTTGACTGGTGACCAGTGTTGTGAAAATATCAAAAGATCTAATCTCACCAATGTGCATAATCTCATTTGAGTATCGAAGACCAAAAACTCAACACGCAAACAACAGCAGATGATATTACAAGCTGTGATACGGTTGCTATGATATCATGCTAACAAAACTCCCCGGCTACAATTTTCACCAAACTGTGTTGAGTTTGAGCTTCAAGATTTTTGCTGTACATCCGAACCATCCGAACACGAAACGAAACTTCCATCACTGCTGGCAGCAGTAACTTCGTGTCTGCCATCTGTGAAGCGTAAAGAAAGATAGCAAACTATGCCTTCTCTTTCTAAGAAAACGATGTGCAAAGGAATCATTTTTGTGGTAAGTCAACTCGTGGCCGCAATTTTACATGTTCTGAATAGTCTCGCAATATCAAAGGAGCTTGTAAAAACAATATCATGCTTGATATTTTATTCCAATATCATGCGTGATATTGGGAGCCCTTGAGAGGGAAACAAAATCATTTGAGTGAAGATTATGCCATCACTGCTGGTGACGTTTGCCCATGAAGCATAATTTTAATGTGCACGATCAAGCGAAACTACTCTGATTCTGCTCAAAAAGCTTGCATCAAATAAAACGTAACAAGGTCATCAAGTGGATGCTATCTACACCGATCTTTCCGCTGCTTTTGATATAATCAATCACGAGATTGCAGTATCCAAACTAGACCAACTTGGCTTTCAGGTTTTCCTTCATGACATGTGTCAGTGAAGATAGGAGATCATATTTCTCAACCGTTCGCTGTTTCTTTTGGTGTACCTCAAGGCAGTCATCTGGGACCGTTCATATTTTTATTGTATTTGAATGACGTTCACTTTTCGATCCGTTGCCTGAAGCTGTATTATGCTGACGATTTCAAACTATACTTTGTCATCAAAGATCGAAGTGATGCATTGTTTCTTCAGCAGCAGCTGATTGAAAAACTGTGAACAGCAAAGTTTAAGGAACTTAATTTGGCTTTTTGTTAAAAAATACTTTCAAGATTGAACACTCACGAATAACATCTCAAAAGAGTCGAAATTTCTCAAATTATGCGACAAGTGAATTTTAACCTACGAGTATCTCGAAATTAACAACTTTGGGCAATTTAAGCACTATTAGCTTTTTTGTTGTAAATTTAATGTGTTTTAAGATTAACACGATTAAGATATTCGATAACTGTAGTTGGTATTTTGGAAAATACTTATTTTTCCAATAATTCATAACTTTTTTGTTTATGATTTGCCCAGCAAATGCACAGTGTCAGTAGGTATGACTTTATCTAAACTACAAGATAAATATAAAAAAAATTAAAGAAGTATGCAATTTGAGTAATTTTTTGTATGATTTCAATGTTTTTTGTAAAAAAAAATATAATTTTTTACAGTGTATATTTTTTCTTGGAAGGCACAATACTTGTCCGCAATTTCTTAGAAGACACCATCTCAATCTCAAACAAGTCGTTCGCAAGATATATATTTTTCTATTGATGCGTATCATTTTTGCATAAGCCCTTTTCAAGTGTTAGTCGTGTACAAAACAAGGGAACCAAATATGTAAAATGGCATGTTGGACAATAACAAACAACTGTGCAAAGTTTCAACATAATCGTAGAAGGTCGATCAAAAATTAAAAAAAAATCGTCATTTGAAATGGAACTGCTGATTAGAGTACTGTTCCGTAGTATGGGCACCTTTTTACAGCAACGGGGCGAATCGTATTGAGGCCATTCAGCGAGAATTTGTACGTTTCGCCCTTCGTTGGCTACCCTGGAGTGATCCTTTCAATCTCCTTAGTTATGAAATTCGCTGTAATTTGATGTCCCTACAATTACTTAGTGTTCGCCAAGGCGTCTCTAAGGCTACCTTTATCGCTGATCTCCTACGATCGGACATTAATTGCGGTTCACTTCTGCAGCAGTTGAATGTCAATATCAGACGCGTAAATTTACGTTCTTATTATTTTTCAACATCCCGGCTTCTCTCACAAACTACGGCGCTAATGAGCCGTTAACTAGCTTGTGCAAGATGTTCAACAAATGTTATAACTGCTTTGATTTTAATATCTCCCGTGTTAGGATTAAGAATCTGTTTTATAATGTACTTTTAACTTCCTGACGGTTTCTGTTTTCTGTATTTAAATTAAATTAATTATGTTATGTAATGTACCTGAAGGATTCCATGTTATTTGTTAGTACCGAAATGATGAGGTTTAGCGCCCACTAGTATGGCTTTTCCCTCCAAATAAATAAATAAATAAATAAATAAATAAATGAGTCTTCTGCAAGTGCTCTCGAAATAACCGCAGAGCACTGGGCCAGTTTCATAACTTGACCATTTTCACTTTTGTTCGGTATCTTCTGAAAGTTCACCCCGTGACCCTGGACTCCATTTTCGGGTCAAAAGTCCAAATTCATTCTAATGAGTCGTTCTATAAGTGCTTTCAAAAAAATTTACCTAATAACATAAGAACCAAGACATTTTAAGTCCATTTTAACTGTTCGTCAAACGAATTGAGCTTTGGTTTCTTATCATATCTTTTTCGTTAAGCCTAATGTTCAACCTACATTTTTTTTTTCCTAGACGATTTTTCTCTACACTCGAAGTTTTTCCAAGTAGCCTTGTTTGAATAAATTGTGTGCTTAATCAAATGCGGCCTTGTGAAAAATTACGCTTGTTTCTAAATGACCCTGTGCAAATTTTCATCCAAATCGAAGATTCTTTGCGCATGATATCGGCTTTCCTCCATGCTGAGTGAACTCCCACAAGCGTCGCACCGTTTTCCGGTTTTGGAAGAAAAGTTTTCTTGTAAAATTTGGATTGACTTATTTTTAGAGGACAATGGGTGCCCTTGCCCTTGCCCTTGGATTTTATAAAATTATAAAATTAAAATTTTTAGATTTTAATTTTGATTATTATGTGTGGGATTTGATTGATGATGAAATATTCAAAATCTAAAAAAAGCTAGTTTCAAAACTCATGGAATCACCTAACGTTGAGAATTTTCTTAAGATTGATATGCTTATATTTATGGGATTTGGACGCCATGTCATTTCATTACAAAAAGCATGAACAAACGATAATTGATTGTTCAAAATCAGTAAGCTTCCCAATTGAGGTCCCAATCGTTGCTATGAAATAAATATAATCAAATTTATTGTTTCACCATTAAAATAATAGTAAGCCTCAATGTCGAACCAATAACACAAATGTGACCAATAACACAGAAAAAAAAATACCCAAAAACAAGTTGCCTTGACGCAATTTAATTGAATAGCATCTTCGCGAGCTTAAAATTAACCGTAGTTTAGCAAAATAAAAAATGCAATCGATTTATTCTCTGAAACTAAAAGTGTTGAATCACCCTACAATATTAAATTATTTGGTTTATTATTTGGTTCACGTCTTGAAGGTTCTGGTGAATTCAAAATTACAAAAAAATACAATTGAAAACATTAAGCACTTCTCAGGTTGCCGCTCAACCACACCGCAAAATGTTGAAAAAATCGCGTTTTAGTACAATGTCGCTTTTACCGCAATAGTGGGTTGTCAAACAGATTTCAGTGTATTGGAAAATTTGCGCTTACCGCTATGCCGCTATCATTGTATTCAGCCTTTTATATCAGCATGAGCTGAAATGTTCAGACAGTGGAGTTCTCACCTGATGGCACAAATCTGGAGGTTGGTCCGTTGATAAAAAATATGAAAAATTGTTCCCATATAAATGTTGGCAAGTATATTGCTTACGTACAGCATGCAGCGGAAAAGGAAAAATAAATAGATTTTGCGCGTATGTATTCTGAGTAGGAATGCAACAAAGCTGTGCTGCTATGCCACTATGCCGCTGCCATTGTGTTCAGCCCTTTATTGTTAGGAGTCGAGAAATTGATCAAGCAAATAAATTTGCTTTACATCATAGACATCTCTCAAGAAACCAGATGACTCCGATTGTTTCCAAAGATCTTCAGGTGATTAGAGCACTACAAAAACTTCCCTGGATTTTTTTTTCAATTCCTCTGGTTCATCAATTATTCTGAAGATCTTCTACTGTCTAATAATTAAAATCGTGTCTCTCAGATATACTCTTATGACACCAGGTTGATCAGAAATTATTCCAAAGGCCATCAGGTGATCAGAGATCGGCAATGTATTGGGAGTGCAAGTTCAAAAAAACAAAATCGATCGCGCTACGAAAAGTGGTCAGGTTTTGACCACTTATAACTCTGTCAATAGCGGATGGATTTAAATTCTTAACAAGCCAATCGATTGGAAAATTTTCTGCATATATTCTAAAATTAACACTTTATCGATTTTCAATAGGTCACTATTGAAAATTACACAAATGTCCAACTGTTGAAATGGTGATCAAAACACAGATTTGAAAATCGAATTCCAACCGGTCTCGCCGAACGGTGCTTATTCAATCACCGTGTGTGGTGGTCTCCGGTCGGTCGTCATTAGCAGCAGCAGTGTTTTCAGCGCGTGTCGTTGGACATTCTTCTCCAGTACATATCGAAAGGCTGCCCGCAAGCAGTGAGCTGCAGCCCACATAAGCGTCCATTCACCGAAGAAGGAGGAAGAAGCTGCATGGCTACTGATTGGTTTCAGTAGCTCGTCGTTATGTGGACCGTACACGATTGCTTTTATTGACAATAATCGTATTGTCAATACATTCAATATTGACGTCAATACATCGGTATTGACAATATTTCTGTATTCACATCATCAATATTAATGTCAATAATTCCCCTTCGCGTCAATATATTGATACGTGTGGGGTTTGCTTTATTCACTGTGGGCCATCTATGCCAAGTGAGTCACCCTCGTTCCAAACAACATACAGCTCGTTGTTGAACACCCTAATACCTCAGCATTACTCAAAAAGCGGTTTTTTTCAGGACCACCATAAATTATTGATGTTTAAGAGTTAAGAGTTTGCGAACATCTCGCGATTGGAAAATTTTAGCAAGAAATTCCTCCAATCAATTTCTACTGTTTTAATTATCTGTTGAATAAACCAAAAATTCCGTGCGTTTTGTGCATCAACCGCGTAATTTTGTCATCAGAAAACGAGGCGTTTCCGTGAAGGGAAAAGTTGTTTCTCTAACACAGTCGTTGAATATTGATACCGAACACGTAATCCTTCGTCAAATCTACGGTCGTTTCTTGGATATAATTTCTTCCTTTTTTAACATAGCTTACCACCCAAAAATATACTGGCACGTTTTGATTTTTGAAATATATTGAAAAAGATCTAAAAAATCCAAGAAAATATTTTTTATCTAAGATTCTTGAAAAAAATTACATGCAAGAATATTTTGTCAATCTCATAATAAAAAAAGAAATTCCTCCCCTACCCGGTAGGGACTTTGAATGAGCGAGTCTTGGTTTTCTAGAAATCGTCGAGAGAAGTCATTGTTTACAAAAGCTGTTTCGCCCTAATTCCAGCTTTACCTAGAATTTATTATAACAGTCAAAAGTTGCTTGCTAAATCTGTGATTAAATTAGAGTCTGTGTATAAGAGTCACGTCAAGAGAAAAACAGTGGAACTCGCATCACGGTTTTCGAAAGATTCGTATCGCTTTCACTTGGCAACAGAGGACTTCTGCATCAATTTCAGAAGACTTCTTTCGAGAAATCATTATATCAGTGATTTTGTCGAATTATCTGATGAAAAAATATTACAAATCCGCATTACTGTTGATTACCATACGTATCCCATGACAATTTAAAAAAACACTGTGTGTTTATGATCATTTTATTCGACTATATTTTATATGTTATTGCAATATCTTTCGTGGAGCTTTCAAAGCATCGTCATGTTTATTTACTTTGCACAATAGGTAACCGGTTTGACAGTTCAATAAGGTGATCCAAGAGACGTTTCTCAGTAGAACTGCCAGCTAGAAATCTAGAGTGTGTGAGTGATCTGCTGTTAATGGTGCTGAATGTAAACATAAACAAAGCAGAAATTCATATGAGAATAAACTGCCAACTCTGCTGTGATCTGTCAAAAGATCGTGGTAAACAAAAAAGTCAGCTGATCGAAACTGTCTCGTGGACAGCCTTATAGGTAGACTTAGCTTCACTCTTGGCGTGACACCGACTCTACACAGTTCGAAAAAGTAGTGTAAATTTCTGTTCAATATGATGCACATAAATGGAGCGTCACATATCATGTACGTTTATATTATATATCATGTAAAGTTCTGACACATTTCATGCAATGTATCTAAAGGAATACGGTGTCTTGATATGGAATAACGCTAGAAAATTGATTGGAGTGTTCAAGACAGCAATCCAACGTCTACTTTGTTAACACCCCCTTTCGTTTGGATACTCCTAGCTTTGTCCTTAATTCCTCGAATCGGCCAGCGTCCAAGGACTTGGTAAAAAAGTCAGCTAATTGGTTCTCACTTGCAATTGGTTCTATCAGCAGCTTCCCAGCGGTGACAAGATCCCGAAGAAAATGATGTTTGATATCAATATGCTTCACTCTCTTGCTCTCCACGTTCTTAGCCATGCCGATGCACCCACGATTATCTTCATATATGGCAACTCGATCTGTTTTTCACCCAAATCGCCTAGGACACCAATCAACCATATTGCTTCCGATGCTGCAGCGCTTAACGCCACATACTCTGCTTCACTTGATGAAGTGGCGACCGTCGTTTGTTTTTTACTAGACCAGGCAACAGTCGATCCAAACACCTGGAAGACAAATCCGCTCACTGACTTCCTGTCCTCGGTATCGGTAGCCCAGTCTGCATCCGCGAACCCAACTAGTGGTTTTGCTTGAACATCCCGGGTTAAAGTCAAGCAATGATCCATCGTCCCTCTCAGGTAACGCACTACTCGCTTGAGCGCGGTCCAGTGCTGTTGTCCGGGTTGAGCTTGGAATCTCCCCAGGTACCCGACAGGATAGCAAATGTCCGATCTCGTTGATACCATCACGTACATTAAACTTCCCAGTAGCTCACGATACGGTACTCCATTAGCTTCGGAAACTTGACGATAAAGCTGCAACCCTTTCTCCATCGGGGTCCTTGTAGGATTGCATTCCAACATGCCAAACTTCTGGAAGATCTTTTCTAGGCTTGCTTCTTGAGACAGCATCATCTTTCCGTCTTGTCGATTGTAGCGTATCTTCATGCCAAGGAAATGGCTAAGCTCTCCACAGTCGGTCATGGCGAACATCCGGGATAATTCGTTCTTCAATTTCAAAATTGTTGACAGCTTCGCTCCCGCTATGAGAAGGTCATCAACACATAGTACGACAAAAATGGCATCTTCCCCCCTCTCGTCGGTACGGGTGTACAGGCAATAATCGTGCTTGGAACGAATAAAACCTAACTTCAGCAGCGCTTGATTGAACTTCTCGTTCCAGCAGCGAGGGGACTGCTTCAAGCCATACAGACTCTTTTTCAATTTGCACACCGTGCCAGCTCTCACCTTGACGCCGTTCGGAACCGCCATGAATATTTTCTCTTGCAGCTCACCGTGAAGAAACGCCGTCTTCACATCCATTTGGTGGAAATGGAACCCTTTTTGAACACCGACAGCCAACACAATACGGATTGTCGTCAGCTTCGCCACAGGTGCGTAGGTTTCGTTGTAGTCCAAACCGGCTTTCTGCAAGAAACCTTTGACGACCAACCTTGCTTTATAGCGCACAGGGTTTCCTTCTTCATCCTCTTTCGTGCGGAAGATCCACTTTGACTGCAGCGGTTTGACGCCGGTTGGGCATGGCACCAATTCCCATACCTTGTTGGCCTCCAGGGATTTCAGTTCTTCATCGATTGCATCCAGCCACAGTTTTTGGTCATTCCGCGCGTTGATTTCATCGTACGAATCCGGGAAATCTGGGAATGTTGAAATTTTTCCAGCAGACGTTGCTCTGAACCCAGTTAGAAAGTCAAGAAACTTACCTGGGAGCCTGCGCTCCCGTTCACCACGCCTAGTGTTTGACTCTGAACAGTCTTCACCTCTTTATTGTGAAGGGAGCGCCCCAGGTTTTTCAAGTTGCTCCTCAGGTTGTTCGTCTAGTTCAACCTCATCCTCGTCATCACTTAGCACAGGCATCGCGTCTTCGAACTCAACTTGCTGGTCATCTGGCTGCTCTTCCAATTCAGCTTGCTGGTCATCTTCGACGGCCGGATACAGCATTGGAATCACCAACGGTACCCTCGAATCTTGACTGTCTTCAAAAGCGTACGGTAATGAATTCTCGTCAAATTTGATGTCACGGGCTACGAGGATTTTTCTTGACGTTCTATCCCAAAGGCGGTATCCGTTGGGAGCATAGCCCACCATCACCGCCTCGCGACTCTTGTTGTCCAGCTTTTTCCGGAGTTGACCTGGCACCCATGCAAATGCTTTGCATCCGAAAATCCTCAATTTCGATAGATCAGGTTTCACACCGGTCCAATACTCAGCAGGCGTACGGTTGTCCGATAGAGCAGCAGTAGGGCAACGATTTAATATATAGGGGAATTTACGTATTCTCGTCAATCTAAGCAGCGTCCGCACTTCTATTAGCATTTTGTCAGCGTTACGCACATATATCACGTGTCTGTTTGTTAACATTCATCTGCTGCTTGCTTCTCTATCCATTCCAATCGACAGAATTTTTCAAACCGGTTTGAAAGCGATTTTACAACGCTCCAAACTTCTCAGGTGAGTGTGACTATTGTCGGCAACCTCTTTTTCTTCGGCAACCTTCCCATTAGAACTGCGTGTTAACCAGCTGTTCTATTATCGGCAACTCGAAATCAGTCCCATTTTGTAGTGCGTATACTTCATTTGAAGAAAAATCTGGCATAATAGGATTGCTCGGTCGTACAAATATAATCAGATTGAAACTGAAAGACTAAAGAATCGTTTGAATACATTCAGGGAAGTGTGTTGATGGAAAACATAGTGAAATTATCGTTTAAATTTTGGTTGCCGAAAACAGTCAATGGGTGCCGAAGCCAACATTTACCCTACGTACTGGTAAGCACTGCTTCCGACCACATGTACTTGGGCATATTCGAGTCGATCAGCATTGTCCTTACCTTTTCAATTAGCGTTCGATTGAACCTCTCGGCAACTCCGTTCTGTTGCGGAGAATATGCTACGGTTGGCTGGATTTGAATCCCCTTTCGCTTGTAGAATGCTTCTTGATCCTTAGAGCCATACTCACGCCCTTGATCCACGGTTAGCTTGCTGATTCGTTTTTCGAACTGGGCGGTCACCATCGCTTCGTATTCTTGAAAACGACCAAAAACCTCGGACTTCTTCTTCATCACATAGATACACGCAAAGTGACTATAATCGTCGATGAATGAAACAAAATACTTTGATCCATCCCAGGCCGGAGGATTGATTGGTCCACACACGTCCGAGTGAATCCGCTCTAGTAGACGACTAGCTCTTTCACGAGTTCCGTCGAAGGGTTCTCTGCATTGCTTACCGAGCACGCAAGTGTCACAGAACCCGATAGCATTGACCTTCGGACCAAATCCTTCCGCCACACTATACCGGGCCAACGTGTTCATCGTGGTCTGACTGGCGTGACCCAAACGACGATGCCAGAGTTTTCCAGCGTCCGATGCGCATAGATTTGCGGCAGCTCCTGACACGTCCAAGTTTAAATCCAATTCGTACAAATTACCTCGTAGATGCACTACTCCAATTACTGAGTCATTCTTTTTTATCATCGCTTGATGCTTTCCACCACGGCTTGTGAATAGTACGTCGATTCCCGCTTGGGACATCTTCTTTACGGATAGCAGGTTTCCTCTCAGCTCGGGCACGAAAATCACATTTTTCATTTCAAACTTCACACCTTCTCTTGATAGTCCAGTAACTTCACCTTCGTAGTTTCCGATAATTGAAACACCATCTTTGGCTACATCGATCACGAACGGTTGTTTGAGTTTCCTCACCGACTGCATGCATTCCAAAGTGTTCACCAGATGGTCGCTGCATCCAGAATCCACAACGAAAACTGACCTCTTATGTTCCGTCTTCGTCGGCATCTTGTTCACCATGAATGAAACTGATTTGCTGTTAACGGCCGCATTCACCTTACCTTCTGGCTTCTTAACATAGCAATCTTTTTGCATATGTCCCACCTTTCCGCAACGATGGCATTTTCCGGTAAACTTTTTGGTCTTCTTATTTCGTCCTCCGACAAACGCTGCACTCCTATCTTCACAAGAATCTTCCATCCGATCAGACCGCTTGGATTCCTCCGCCAACAATCGTTGCTTCACGGTTTCCAACGTCAGGTCCTTTTCTTTTATATTCTCTAAAGCTGTTACCATGGAGTCGTAGCTATCGGGAAGGGTCAAAAATAACTGTGATACCGTTTCGTTCTCCTCCAATTTCGCACCAGCGGTCTTGAGCTGCCGTACGATGTCGTCGAACTGCTGGAAATGATGCCGCATTGAAGTACCCTCCTTCATCCGAAGTCTTGCCAGTTGCTTCCGTAACAGAGTCTGACTTGCCACAGACTTCTTCGCGAAGGTGTCTTCGAGTGCCTTCCACATATCGCGAGCCGTCTCCTTGGCCCGTACTATGCCAAGACATTCATCGGAAAGGAATCCGACCAGTAGTGACTTCGCTTTCCGATCTGTCTGCATAAACTTCGCTCTTCCAGCATCCGTTGCACCAGGAACTTGCCCCGTAAGCGCTTCTGAAACCCCGTAAGTTGCTCGGTTACGTGAAATGAAATACAAGTTTACATGAATGAATGTTTACATCACAATTAAAATTCAGATTTTTTACCTGTGTAGTTTGGTAACGGGTAGTAGAATAAAACATTAACCTTTTATGACGTAGAAATCATGCAAATTATATAAATGTAAATTAATAAAAATGTAAAAGGTAAATTGGTTGAAAGACCTGCGCGTTGAATTAATTGATATTTGAATGAATAAGCACTAATCGTCAATTGTTTATTTTACCCTGTATGCAAATTTAACCCCCGCTTTCCCTAACATTTACATTTCAGTGAAGGCAAATATTATAAATTAACAATATGGTTCACTTCCAGAATTCCCATATGTTTCTGAAAAGACGCATAAGTAATACCCTCTCCCGGTGAGAAAGGTGACTAAAAACATTCGTGGCCTTATTATTTAAGTGTGTAATCAATTCATACACGGAGAAAAAATACTACCCAAAATTTGAGTTCTTTTTACTTAATATTGACTTCAGCCTCTCACTTGCACTCGTTATTGTTGTCAAAAAAGGAACGAGAGATTCGACCCAACGATATAGTTCAGCCCAATAAGTTACTTTTGAGTAAATTGCATATTCTCAAATTTACGTGAATTAAACTTAATTTTGGGTAGAATATACTTAAGAGTAGGTATTTTTTTGCTGGTGTTAAATGGAAACTACTATATGCGATTTACTCAAATTTGGGTTATTGGGCTGAACCCCGGAATTGAGGGAAAAGTACTTAATTTTGGGTAGTTTTTCATCTCCGTGTACGTTTAGTCAAATAAAAGGTGTGGCAAACAGTATTAGCTTTCTCATGCATGTTACACGCCTAACCTGACGTCATGACATTGTACTACGTTCAGACTATAGTTGATATCAATAACGTAATAACGTTATATAGTATGATATCATATTATATTATATCATATCTAAATAACGTGATATATGCTTTAGTTTGAATGTACAAAAGGCTTAGAGGTAATCAAAAAAAAATAAAAGAAAATGCAGATTATATCTGCCATCCCTCTTTACATACCACTTGGCAACTGACAGGAGGAAAACTTTCAACACGCTAATAATCGTTAACACAATTTTGGGTAATAGATTAACAAACACGGTTAGAAAAAAACACTCAAAAACACTTGAGTTTTAAAAAAGCTCAAAAACAAAAAAATAAAAATTAATTCGATTTTAAGTTAAAAGTACTCAACCGTCATGATTTCACCATTGGGAAATTTTAACTTATTTTTGGATGAAAATCATAGCAACTTGCGCTGCCTTTGATACTGTCATTTTTGTGTGCTTCATCGCCTTCGTTCGTGCTCCATTATTGGCGTTGACGGCACCGTCGAAAAATGGTCTCTTCTAGAAATGATTGACAGTTTCTAATGGGATTTTTCGGTGAAGTGAAAGGATAGTACCATAGAGGTAACTCTAAGACCAGAAGGTCCCGAAAAAATGTGCTCAACTTTTTGGCTCAGTTCTGGTACTATCTTCGGTCCCAAGCTAATCGATGCACCCGTCGGAACATAGGGAAATCCACGAACCCTTCATTTTATCTGTCAAACTTCCATACAAAATCAAAACAAACATAGTGTAGTACTAGAATTTCGATCAGAATAGGGTACGTTAATCGATTTGCTTGGGACCAATAGGCTTTTCCAGTAGTGAATCAATTTAATATCGTTAGTTTCCACCTGTTGATAGTACGAAGTCCGCCATGTTTCACGCACAGTCTAAAGTTTACTTATGGAGTATAACATAGGAGTAAAGAGCTACAGAGTCGCTGTCAATGCCAATTGCATTCAATTGATGGTTAGGTAATTTTCACTCAATGGATTATTGATGAGGATTTCTCAAAATTTAGTTTTCATAATTTATTTAATTTTACCCTGAGTACTGCGAACTCAGTCGATTTTATTTTTCAAGTGAGCTAGAAAACATCTTGAAAATCTTCCGAAGTTTCAAATTGTTTTGCCAAAACAGCTCATGAAATTGTATATACATGCTGTCAAATAAACTCTTGGCTCCTTCTCCTCTGCTCCAGAAATAACGTATACAGTCAGGAATCCTTATTGCCGGGGTAACGGGGGCGTGAATAAGGAACCGCGAATAAGGATGCCCACAGCTTATGGGATTTTCACTAATGGGGGCTGTAGTGGATTATCTCATTTGTTTCAATACATAAAGCTATACTGTCTTCGACAAAGTTGCTGTACTGGGTTAGACCAACAAGCCTGTGCCATTGGATTCGGGTTAAATTGAGAACTACGCCGCTAGAGGCGCTTCACTTTTATGTTACTTATGACGGGCGCTATAATATATGGATCATATTTCCAACATAGAATATTTCGTGATCCTGACCATATAGAAAGTTACTGTTTTCAGCAAAGTTGTTCAGGTGACCAAGTCCTTTCGGATGGTGGCCATATTAGTTCAGAACTCTCTCACTACGCAGCGCTAGTGTGCATGTGCAATTCCTATATAAACTGTATCTCGAGAGCCTGGCCATATAGAAAGTTGCTGTTTTCAGCAAAGTTGTGCAGGTGAGCAAGTCCTTTCGGATGATGTTCATATTAGTTCAGAACACGCTCACTACGCGGCGCTAGTGTGCAAGTGAATTTCCTGTATAAGCTGTATCTCGAGAACCTGGCCATATAGAAGGTTACTGTCTTCAGCACAGTTGTGCAGGTGATCAAGTCCTTTTGGATGATGGTCATATTAGTTCAAAACACGCTCACTACGCAGCGCTAGTGTGCAAGTGAATTTCCTGTATAAGCTGTATCTCGAGAACCTGGCCATATAGAAGGTTACTGTCTTGAGAAAAGTTGTTCAGGTCACTAAGTCCTTTCGGATGATGGTCATATTATTTCAGAAACCTCACACTACGCGGCGCTAGTGTGCAAGTGAATTTCCTGTATAAGCTGTATCTCGAGAACCTGGCCATATAGAAGGTTACTGTCTTGAGAAAAGTTGTTCAGGTCACTAAGTCCTTTCGGATGATGGTCATATTATTTCAGAACACTCACACTACGCGGCGCTAGTGTGCACATGAACTTCCTTAATATGTTATGACTCCAAAGCTTGTCCATATAAGATGTTGCTGTGCAATGTAAGAACAGGAACCGGAAATAGGATGATGTGTAGAGGCCGGAAATCGATGTCAGATGCCATTTTGGAATCCAAGATGGCGGCCATCGGTTCAAGAAAAACTGTCAAATTCCGTACAATATGGATATTTTTGGAAAGGGGATGACGTGTAGAGGCCGGAAATCGTTGCAAGACGTCGTTTTGGAATCCAAGATGGCGGCCATCAGATCAAGAAAAACTGTCAAATACCCTATAATACGGGTATTTCCGGAAAGGGAACGACGTGTAGAGGCCAGAAATCGATGCCAGACGCCATTTTGGAATCCAAGATGGTGACCATCGGGTCAAGAAAAACTGTCAAATACCCTACAGTATGGGTATTTCCGGATAAAGAACGACGTGTAGAGGCCGGAAATCGATGTCAGACGCCATTTTGTAATCGAAGATGGCGGCCATCGGGTCAAGAAAAATTGTCAAATACTCTACAATATGAGTATTTCCGGAAAGAAAACGACGTGTAGAGGCCGAAAATCGATGCCAGATGCTATTTTGAAATTCAAGATGACGGCCATTGGTTCAATAAAAACTGTCAAATACCCTACAATATGGGTATTTCCGGACGTGTAGAGGCCAGAAACCGATGCCAGACGCCATTTTAAAAACCAATATGGTGGCCATCGGTATTAAGAAAAACTGTCAAATATCCTACAATGTAGGAATTTCCGAAAAGGGACGACGTCAGATATACATTCCAGCCGCTATTTTGGAATCCAATATGGCGGCAACATGTTTTCCATAAATAAGGCTTACCAAGCATATTGTGTATAATTTATTGTGTGTAGCGTATCATTGAGCAAGATCGCAACGTAACGTGGAAAATTCCTCAAAAAAATAACATGCTTTGATTTGTTTTGTTTTTTTCTATCGTAAGCTACAGATTTATTCCACATTTTATTTTCTCTTTCGATAACAAAGAACCAACCAGCGCTGTCATGTTTTATGCATTCTAGTCACTCTCGTTCTTCCACACCGTGAGATGGGTCTCGACTTCCCTTAGCAAATCTTGCATTTTTGCACTCCGTTCAACATTGCTGTCCAATGTGCAGAAACTTTCGACCTCGGAGAGTAGATTTAGTTTTAACTCGATTTGTGCCGCACCAGGTGGTGGATGAAAATATCAACCATATTCACTGTAGAGGGGTCCAGGAATAAATCTGTAGTTTACGATAGAAAAAAAATAAAACAAAACAATTAAAAGCGTTTTATTGTTTTTAGGAATTTTCCACGTTATGTTGCGATCTTGCTCAGTGATACGCTATACACAATAAATTATACGCAATATTCTTGGTAAGCCTTATATATGGAAAACATGTTTTTTTTTAACTAGTTCGTTTATTTGGAAGGCTCAATCACGTTAGCTTTACGGAGCCGATAGTTCATTGTTCTTTGTTTGTAACAACATTCACTTAATACTATGTCTAGTAGGAGTTGGGCCGAATACTCGCGGCTTACTCGAGGTAAGAGAGGTACATTGTCGAAGGATAGGATCAGGGGAGGAGCTTGAGGGTAAGGTTTCGTTGTCTCATCAGAGCGTTGTCACCAGTATGAACGGTAGTGCGGTTCTAGTTTCGTCTGGAGTTCGATCGGCTATGGTGACCATGAAAAACATGTTGCCGCCATATTGGATTCCAAAATAGCGTCTGGAATCTATATCTGGCCTCTACACGTCGTCCATTTTCGGAAATTCCCACATTGTAGTGTATTTGACAGTTTTTCTTAAACTGATGGCCGCCATCTTGGATTCCAAAATGGCATCTTGCATCGATTTCCGGCCTCTACACGTCGTTTCCTTTCCGGAAATACTCATATTGTAGAGTATTTGACAGTTTTTCTTGACCCGATGGCCACCATCTTGGATCCCAAAATGTCGTCTGGCATCTATTTCCGGCCTCTACACGTCGTCTCCTTCCAAAAATATCCATATTGTAGTGTATTTGACAGTTTTTCTTGAACCTATGGTCGCCATCTTGGATTCCAAAATGGCATCTGACATCGATTTCCGGTCTCTACACGTCATCTCCTATCCGAAAATACCCATGTTGTTGGGTATTTGACAGTTTTTCTTGAAACGATGGCAACCATCTTGGATTTCAAAATGCCGTCTGACATCGATTTTCGGTCTCTACACTTCGTTCCTTATCCGGAAATACCCATATGGTAGGGTATTTAACAGTTTTTCTTGACCCGGTGGTCGCCATCTTGGATTCCAAAATGGCGTCTGGCATCGATTTCTGGCCTCTACACGTCGTTCCCTCTCTGGAAATACCCGTATTATAGGGTATCTGACAGTTTTTCTTGACCCGATGGCCGCCATCTTGGATTCCAAAATGACGTCTGGCATCGATTTCCGGCCTCTACACGTCGTCCCCTTTCCAAAAATATTCATATTGTAGGGTATTTGACAGTTTTTCTTGAACCGATGGCCGCCATCTTGGATTCTACACGTCATCCCTTTTCCGGTTCCTGTTCTCACATTGCACAGCAACATCGTATATGGACAAGCTTTGGAGACATAACATATTAAGGAAGTTCATGTGTACACTAGCGCCGCGTAGTGTGAGAGTTCTGAAATAATATGACGATCATCCGAAAGGACTTAGTCATCTGAACAACTTTGCTGAAGACAGTAACTTTCTATATGGTCAGGATCACGAAATATTCTATGTTGGAAATATGATCCATATATTATAGCGCCCGTCATAAGTAACATAAAAGTGAAGCGCCTCTAGCGGCGTAGTTCTCAATTTAACCCGAATCCAATGGCACAGGCTTGTTGGTCTAACCCAGTACAGCAACTTTGTCGAAGACAGTATAGCTTTATGTATTGAAACAAATGAGATAATCCACTACAGCCCCCATTAGTGAAAATCCCATAAGCTGTGGGTATCCTTATTCGCGGATAGGCCGGCAATAAGGATCCGGCAATAAGAGATACCGGCAATAAGGATTCCTGACTGTACATGGTGATAGGAGTGCACCTGCCCACAAAGCTCACATGACTCTTATAAAATTTGATTACATTCTTGTTTGAGCAACCCAGTTTTGGCATTATTAATATCAAATAAAAACACTTTTCCGAGCATCACGCTCGATGATTTACATTATCCGCCTACACTAAGGTTGATGTTTCAAGAGTTTCATAATTATAATTCTTAATTTGTTTTCAGTAGGTGGCCACACCTTTGCTTGTGGCTCAAACAGTAACTACCTACGTGACTTCTGAGCTCTTTTGAATGTTTGGCTCCCGTTTGACAGTTTGACTCGGCTCCCAGATGACAAGCATTTTGAGTTAGTTCGCAGTACTCAGATTTTACCTAGCCTCATGACGAGTGAAAGTGAACTCAATTTTTAACTAACTTTAAAGTACCCATTATTGGGTAAGAAATATAAATTTTAAAGATAAGTGACTTACCATTAAATTAGCAATTTTTACCCATTAATGAGTAAATGTTACCCTTTAAGGGATAACAGTTACTCATTAATGGGTAAAAAACTACTAATACTAGTTTAGTCACTTTTCTTCAAAATGGACCTTTTTTAACTTATAAATGGGTACTTTCAAGTATGCGTGTTGGGTACCTCGTTCTACATACAGCAACATGTGCAAAGGCATACAAGCCAAATGTATGCAATGCATTTAAACGTCGGTTGTTCCCGAATTGCAACATGCCCACTCAAACTAACTATATCATCTGATAGAGCAAATTATCTCACAGATGTTGGTGTCAGTTTGCCAGATTGAGTCAATAGTCACGAGAAATCGTTCAAAGTTATTGTTTACATTGGTAAATAGGCTTTTTTACACGTTTCTCTACTTACTAGCTTTCTCTGTCAAAACCATCATAGTTCAAAACAAAAACGATAAAGTTGAGTGTTGTGGACTAGACTATTGAGTGCTTATGTGCAATCGTTGGCAATTTATAGTGGTTGTAAGAACTAAATACTAAAGAGCCTGAATTTATAAAGGGGTGACATCTTATCCATTTGACAGGTCTTCTGCTCGATTGGAATTACTTTTCCTATGACTTTGACAGACAATCGATTGGTCCAATTTTGACATGTCGTCTCTTTATAAATTCAGCCTCTTTACTAAATACTATAGAGATTTAACAGAGAATTTTTTTTTCTTGATTTGTTTTCCGTCGATCGTGTTTTCCGTGCTGAGTTTACTGCAGTTTTACTTAAATTTGAGTTGTTTATACTTTAGCTTTGGGTAAGTTTCATTTTCTCCGTACCCTGAGACTGGGTAGACGGTACCCATTCTTATGTACAGTAAGGAGTTGGCAGAATCTGAGTAAACCAGTTTTATTACGATGAGTAAAATGTACCCAAATTCTGGAGAAATGGTTATAATCGCATATTTAGATTGGTGCAGGTATAAAAGGGAGATTTTTGCGGTGTCCAAATATCCTACAATACTGTGGACCCCGCTTATCTGAATGACACTTCGTGCATATTAACGGGGTTTATTTTTATTTTGAACTTCTTGTAACACTATGACCATTAGAAATTTGAGTTTCTGGTAGCATTATTTGTGGTTTTGTTTTGATTCTGCTTTCCATTTTGCATCGTTTCATTCCGCCTTATTATTTATTACGCAATTACAGCGGAAGCGGAACGGCAGCGCGAAAAGCGGAAAAGCCCAATCTGAGTAAGCCTACTTGTCAGATTGAAAACTATTCAGAACAAAATTGACTCTGGCTAGGCATCTTGATGTCATTTGTGACAACTGCCAAACTGCTCATAAAGACGACTCGAAAGACGATAATGAATAAAAACTGAAAATGTTCATGCATTTCCAAATGGTTTCCCACCATTCCCATATATTCGAAAGTGACTGGCCCTCTGGATGTGGATGATGTCAAAACAACAAAACATGATTAATTGAGTACATGGGACTTTACTTACTTTTGGCTTCCCACATAGTACCTAGTTGGGTGAAATAAACTTTTTTTCGTGGATTTGTTTTCTGTACTGAATACCAATGCTACCGACGCCCGAGAAGCAGCTTCCACATCCATCCTTCGTAATCAGAGATTTTGTACCTTTGAAAATCCCGGCGGCGCTTGAGATATAAACTTAATTTTGACTATTATTTTCGTACCGTGTGGTTAAATTTTAATCAACAGTGAGTTGTTTTTGATAGCCTTGTTACGCTCAATTTACAGTGTAGTAGTCACCTTTCGCGTCACTAGAGCCGCTAGTGTCGGGAAAAATCGTGTCTTGGGGATAATAGAAGAGTGAACCATATTGTTAATTTATAATATTTGGTGAAGGGTAAGATTAAAAATTACTCAGAGTGAAAAGTTGAGCATTCATGTTTAAATTCTGAATTTTTTTGTGAGATCTGCAGGCTGACAAAATTGAGAAAAGACCAAATCGGGAAAACACTCCGGTTGAGAAAATATTTCGGGTTGGACATTTTCTGGATTTCCCTGGGTATCGAGTATCATTGTGCTTACCCACTCAGTATCTAAACTCAAGTTGTGGGAATGCTTCAAAGATCACAAAGTTGCGAGAAGGCGTAAGCTCGTATAAGAGCATCAAAGCCAGGAAGATGAGATCTAGCGTAACATTTGAAAAGGTCCCATGTCCAAAATGTAAACAAATCAGAAAATGAATTTGAAATTTTTCCCCCACTATTCAATTTGTACAGGGGAAATGGCTCTAATGTTGGCCTATGGATCTAATATTGGGCCCATCGCTAAAAATTTGCTATTTATTAATCTTATCTAGATGAACACGTCATCGGGACGGTACTAATGGATATGTTTGGTGGCTATTGAAAATTAAGTCGATTGCTGAATTTTTGTATGGGCCCAAATTAGGGGTATTTAGGCCGACATTACATCCATTTCCCCTATAAGGAAATTGAAGTATTTTATGCATTTATATAGTTCGCAATAACAATAGTAACTGTGACCCAGTATACAACATCCAAAATATGCGAAAAGTTTTCAAAAATATATGAAAGTCGATAAATTAATACGGCTTTTCGTGAATTTTTCAATGGATAGGCCCTTTGTGCTTGTCATCAGAAATGGAACGCGTTTTGCTAAGCCTTTTCGGAACGTCAAATAAATTAAAAACAAATCATCGGCGATCAACCCTGCCTCAAGCAGTAGGGCCTAGCTGCGGTTTGAAAATTTTCAATCCAAATTAAATGAAAAAATGAATGGTTGGCCGTTTTAGCGTGCGGGCCTATTAATGAATCGAGAAATGTCTTTGATCGGCCGTTTCGAAAATCGAGTTATATTTAATCATTTTTATTGATTACTTGCTGAGTGTGCCCGGCCTTGCTCGCGATTCAATATTAGCTTGAGTTTATGCACCGATTAAAAAAGCATACTATATTGTACGTTCCCCCCCCCCCTCTTATCTAAGGGGCTACCCCCTATTACCATCTCCTTATACCTCCACATGTCAAATTTGGTTCCATTTGCGTGATTAGTTCTCGAGATATGCAGAAATTTCTGTTTCATTTGTATGGGACCCCAGAAGGGGGAGGGGTCTCAAACCATCATAAGAACCTTTCCCGGCCCCAGTAGTTTCCGGGGGGGGGGGGTTGCAGACAGACAGACAGACAGAAATTCATTTTTATATATTTAGATGTGAAACTTTCCTACACGATTAGTAGCTATCAAGCGGTGCTATAGAATGGTATCAAAACTCGTGGTTCGAACGTGTTACCTGACACTGGATTACGTTGTTATAATAATATTGTTGCAGAAAACATTCTCAAATCAGAATCACCTTCTCCGTTCGTACTAAAATCACCGAAGCAAACAAAATTTGCACACATGGGTAGGGATGAATACCAAACACCGTTTAAAACTGTGCGTTGCGCTGATCGTGTTGCAGCTTCATTTTTAACAGTTTCAAATTTTAGAACTGTGTAATGATTTGAAACAATTTTGAAACTCGGCATCGCGAAGATGATGATAGTAAAAATTCCATAAAATGCGGAAAATTCCGTCCCCCAGTGAAGCAAAAGATGATCGCTGACAGAATGCAAAATTAGCATACACAGCCACAACAGCAGCAGCAGCAACAACAATGATATCACCCGGAGGGCTGGGTCATCCACGTCCGCCACGCAGCAGAACCAAATCCAAAAAACCAAACCACTAGCATACACACGCACGCAAAAATGGACTAATGAGCGAAAGTTTCGATATGCCTTCCAGGTCCAGGAGGAGCGCTCAAGTACCTTACCTACCAACCTACATACTGCTGTTGGTGCTGAGGCTGTCAGTTCAGTTTGCATGTCCACGACGACAACGGGTCCAGATTGATTCCGGGCACGTTTTGGGCGTGTGACGAAAATTGATACCTAATGAGCGACTCCTCTTCGCTTCGTCGTCATCGACATCGGACATCGGCCGAGGGAGGACGGCGACAACGACCGTGCGAAAATTGGAACTGGAGCGCGGATTTCTGCCCGTTTCTGGCTTGTTTGTTTGGTTGTTTGTTTGTCTGTTTTGTAGGTTAGAAACCGCGAGTTTCCCTTTTTCTGCGGTCTCTAATCAGAGTGCAATCCACGCACGCGTCAGAGCGCTCACCCGGCTAGATCCGCGTACTGCACACAACGGAACATGTATGCTACCCAACGACCGCACCGAGCAGATGCCATCTATTTTTGGTAATTGTGCTGGTTTTAGAGCTGTTGCTCGATAGCAGTCAGCGGTTCAGCAGCAGCAGCAGTAGCGTGGCGATATGGTTCGAAACTCTTGTTGTGATCACTCGATTTCACTTATCACTCCAGTTTGACTTATAGCGGAGCAGCGTCACAAACCTTGTGACGAAGAAGACAGAGCGGAAAAAATCGGCATCAATCCACCTAGAATGGCGTTGGATGCTGTCTGGCGGCAATGACAAATGGACGTTGATCACGTACTTAGTTCTCCGGTCAACCAAATTTTAACGATGGACCATTTTCCAGTGTAAGACTAAATCCCTCATACAAGAAAAGTAAATCGAAGCATCTCCGTCTCCGGTGCCAGCCTTTGGCCTCCTCCACCGACCGGGGGCCAGTTCCTGGACGGGTTCGGAGCGCGCGCGATTAGAAATCAATTGATAAGTATCGCCATCAATCGACAACTGGCTCTGACCAAACCGATATAAAATATGTGTCAAACAGGTACTTCTTTAAGCCGAGTCTGTGTCTACTGTCTGCCCCTCGCCCCTCCCTCTCTTGGTCTCTTGGCGGTAAGATCCATGTTCGGTACACCAACCATCAAGCCAAGTCCATTGGTCTGCGCAGGTTCTCGCTCGTCGCTGGCTGGTCGTCGTCGTCGTCGTCGTCGTCGTTTTCGTACCGAGTGGACATAAAGCACTTGCCATTCGCCGCCGCCGTCGTTCAAGAGTTTGCGGATTTAGTCACATATATATGTATACTAAATGTGCGGTTGCGGTGCAAGGGAAAAAAAACTGAAAAGAGAAAAGAAAACCTGACGGATTGGATCTTCTTCGACGGGCAGAAAAACTTATGAATCGCAATGAAAATCGAAAGAAAAACAAGTTCATCTCTTTCCAGGCAAACAAGTCGCAGGCCGGCCGACGACGGACGTCTTCGTCGTCGTGCAGTTGAAAGGCAATGTGTCTCTTGGTCGCTGCTGGCTGTGTGGTAGACTCTTGCTAGAGGACCAGTCACATTTTTCCCGACCTTACCCCCGCTCCCTCTCCCGGATCATGCCACTTGCCTGCCCGCCCTGTCCACCCGCCTTGGTTTTCCTCTTTGGGACTTCGTTGGAGCATGCGTGCGCATGGGTACAGCAGCATCTTTCATCGGAGATTTCAACGAAAGTGAGAACTGCATCTGCTGGTAGGATGGACGGAGCGCGCGCTGGTTGATAACGGATCAACTGCGTTTGGAAATTTTGATTTGCTGAAAATCAAAATTGCACACTTAGAAAAATTGACGTAAATTTAGGTGCTCTGAGAGTGTCATATACGAGCGTCAATTTTGACATAAAGTTGCGTCATAACAGACGCGAAATTCAACTCAATCAAACGTACTTTTCGTCGAGTAACGAACTTTTCAGTCTCAGAGCACTTGATTTTACATGAAATGTTTGTTTACGTCTGATTATTTATGTCAAAGATGCATTCCGTATCGTGTAAAATTGGTTATTTCTAAGTGTACAGGGTGCGTGACGAATTTTTGCAGTAAATTTCAAATAGTAATTTCTCATGCTTGTGCATCATGATTTAGATATATTTGGCAGCACTGGATAGCTTATACTGTTAGGTGTAAGATTTAAACAAACAATGTTGAGTAAGCGTAAAGATGTCGAAACAAGAGAACAATCTGTCAGCCGTTGTCGCTTTGTTGCGCGCCGGAGTATGCATGAAAGAAATAATTCGGTCGGTAAATGTGTCTGAAAGAACAGTGTATAATATTAAAAAAGGCTTGGGAAAGTGATAAGACGGAGCACTAGAGTGATGCAAAATTTGAAATTTTCGCTCCACAATACTTAAACGATTCCAAATCGGATCCTGACTAACCTCTCCAAACTTGAACCCATTTGGTGAGAAACTGAGATGGCACAAACCGTTTGAAGTTTGTATGGGAATTACTATGGTAAAACCAAGATTTTTGTTCATGTCTATCTAATAATTCACCATATAGGTCTGCTTCAAAAACTGTCAACTGTACTTGTAGGAAATTTTCCCAGCTACAGCTTTGCTGAAGACCTCTTTTTGATTAAATGCAAGGATCGAAAGTTATCAATGGTTCAATGCGCTGATGTCTTATGATCATGCTCAATCAACTGCTCAGCAGGCATCATTGGTGTTTCTGGGGCGTTGAATAGGACACAAAAATCATGGCTACTATGTCACACTGCAAAATACAGTGTTACCTACAGAGCAGCTGCTTGATCATGTCATAAGTTTACCAATCTCTTAAATAATTAATAACTATTTCCTGTCTCGTTTTACATAGAAACGATCTTCAACAAAGTTGTAGCTGAGAAAAATTTCTATAAGAATAGTTATTGAGCTGTTTTGCAGCTCAATATTGAAAAAGACTAGAAGGCAATGAACAAAAAATTGAGATTTCCCATAGTAATTTACATGTAAACTTCAAATGGTTTGTGCGAAGTCTGTTTCTAACCAAATGAGTTGTAAATTTCGGAGGCTAATCACGACCCGATTTGAAACCATTTAAGCACTGTGGAGCGAAAAAGTCAAATTTTGCATCAGTCTAACGGAGCACCTGCTCATACTGCTAATAAAGCACAGAAATGGCTTACGGAAAATATTTCGTAAATTTGGGAGGAAGAAATTTGGCCCCAAGCAGTCCCGATATCAATCCGTTGGATTATTTTGTATAGGGCGTCGTCCAACGGGATACCAATAGAACCCCTCACACCACACTTAAGTCGCTAAAAGCTAAAATCAAGGCAGTGATGACATCTATGGATCAAAACATTTTAAAACGTGCATACTGCAGTTTCCGGAAGCGTCTAACTACAGTCGTCAAATGGGAAGGTAATTTTTTTTTGAATAAATTTACTTACAACTTCCATATGTTGCGAAAGAAAATAAATCGCACAAAATTCATTGCTAGAATAACTAACTGGTGTATTTTTTCTCAAATATGCTATTTACTGCAAAAATTCGTCACGCACCCTGTATAGGGGAAATGGCTCTAATGTCGGCCTATGGATCTAAGATTGGGCCCATCGCTAAAAATCAGCTATTAATCAATTTTATCTAGATGAACGCGTCATTGGGTCGGTACTAATGGATATTTTTGGTCGCTATTGAAAATTTAGTCGATTGCTGAACTTATGTATGGGCCCAAATTAGGGGCATTAAAACCGACATTACATCCATTTCCACTATATAAATAAAAAATCGGGGTATTAATCGTAGCATGAAATCTCCCTCGCATAATGTTGAGCTCAATTTGCCGTAAACAACAAGCTTGTAAACAATATTGCTGATTCATGCTATCTTCTTGGATTTTGATGCTCTAACACGAGCTTTCGCCTTCTCTCAACTTAGTGTTCTTAAAGCAAGTTCAGATGTGAGCGATGCGGTCCTGAGCACTTGATATAACTACCATTGAACTCGAGGGGCACGCAGAACCTATACTTGGATGCGTTGTACTCAAATCGTTTGCAGGTTCATGGTTGTAATTGTGGACTTAAAAATGTACTTATATGTAATTAACGTACTCAAAATAAGTACAGAAGTATTTAACTGTACTTTAAATACGTTAATGTAATCAAAGCTGTACTTTAATTACTTCCAGGTATTTATACCGGACTTAAGTACTCAAGTGTATTTAAGGTGTACAGTAGTTTTTTTTATGAACACTTGCTTGCCGTTTTGATTGTTAAGAGCAAAGTACAAGCGAGAAGATTTTTCAGCAACTGAAATAAAAAAAAAAAAAACATATTTAGAGCCCTCAGTGGTCACGATTATTATTATGGGCTACCCACATTCTACGTGGACAGTTTTTGACAGGTTTTAGACCCCGCCTGGAAAATCATTCATGTACATTTAAAAAAATGTATGTATCATGGAAATATGCCAGACCGCCTGATCATCCCACCCTTAACTGTCCACGTGATATTATGACCCATTAGCTGCGAGTGTGAACTGTTTTGTTTTGATCTAGTTATATGACCATTGACCCTATATCGTTCGGCTGGTCGTGTTTACTACATGTGTACAGACAATGGTATGCGTTATTAATCTTTCTCCTCTCGTTTATCCGTACTAAGCAACTATCTGTGTTCTGAGCTCTTTATATGCCTTGAGCTTGAGCTTGAGCTTGATTGACCGCCCACGGTTGCTACTCTGTTACTGCCAGATCAGCTGTAATTACACAGAGAACCAATAGACGATGCTTGGGACTAGCAATCATCCTCAATGTGTAAAAACTGGTGATCTTAAATTAGGCAATACCAGCGCCGGCCGCGCCCGAACACAGGTCAAGAAAGGAATGGGAAGGATTGTGTTGACATGACACTCGCTTTGATGAGGGCCGAGAACACCTCTGCACTTCCACGAGGAATCACTGGGATGTTGGATAAGAGGGTTGGGTTTGCAGCAGGGTTCGTTTTGGTAAACGATAAGCTGAATTGATGTCCTAACGATCATATAACGCGAAGGAGCTTGGGACTAAACCCACGGTCTTCTGCTCAGTAAGCAAAAACGTTTGCCACTAGGCAGACGAGCACCTTTGTAATCACCGAGTTGCTGTTATTACCATGTAGTCATATTAACAAATAAAACGATTGATGAATCTTGAATGTGGATGGGCCTGAGATTAGACTAATGATGTTCTGCTCAGTAAGCAAAAACGGTTGCTCTAAGGCCACCGAGCCCCTCATATCACATAATACCGTTGCTCAAATTTGTGTATCCATTCAAACCCGGAACCAACGACAACAACAAGTTTCGCAAAATACACGATACACAAGCGATTTTACCATAAATCTCTTTGATATGTAAGGACCTGGGACCGCGTTTTTCTGCTCAGTAAGCACTGTAACCGACGATCTTTCAAATCCGAAAACTAAAAACTACGAAAAAGTACTTAGGCCTTCATTAAGTTCCACTTTCACGCGACGTTAATGATAGGGTCCTATCCAGGATTACATCTGAAAAATCCAAATCTGACCAACGCCCACCCTAAACCTAAACCTGTTCTAATCCACCTGAAATGACTAACGAATGGAAGACTTTGACTACCCAGCCATGCAATAGTCTCATTCCGTGCCTTATGGCAACTTGATGATTCTATTGCGCTCATCTTTTGGCACCACCCAGGGGAGACTTGGTCCTATACCCAATGCTTAACTTATCTCCATTCCACTCAGCTACTCGCAATTTCTTGTGATATAGTGGGCGGAATATTATTATATGAGACAATTCAATGCAGACGTCTTTCCAAATTTGGCAGATCGACAGGTAATCGGTGAGTTACCACGATAGTTGCTATTCAACAACTCGACAACGTACCATCGTCAACGCATGCTATGAGAATTTCCCATTGCAGACGCCAACGAAATGACGTCATCGAGCTATCGATCAACTACCCTGGTTATCGCCTGGTACCTTATAGCACGATGCTAGGAGGCGAACCGGAAGAATCGATGAGCTACCTCCTCCCTGTGTTCTGAGCTCTTTATATGCCGTAGCTTTAGGGTAGTTTTGATAGTGTTTGGTACTAGTGTAGAATTTAGATTTAGGTTTACGATCAATACTATTAGGCCTCAATAGGTACGTCATGTCAGGCGTAACATTTGATATCGGCACAAAAGCTTTTGTAAACAAAAGTTGTAAGGCCCCTTACACGCGATCCGAAGAACACCCAAGTAAACCAAATTAGCCAACTTTGACATATTCTAGTTTTTGGAGGCGAACCAGCCCCAGGCTGAAAGCCTCCCTAATAAAGATAAATTATTTAATGTTCTAGTTTTATTCTGTTATGATGACTTGAGCTGAAATTTTAGCACAATACTACACACATGCTGTATTTTATGTGTACAAAACATCAAATTATTTCAAGCACCTCCCAAAAATTGGTGAGATGATTGATAACATTCAAAATAATAGCACTTCGTGCAGGTGCTTAAATAAATTTGTGTTTAAATTTCAGCTCAATTATACATCATAACAGAACAAAACTGCAACATGTAAAAGTGAGCTAATTTGTACGTAAATGGCAAAAAATGCTATTTTATTGTCAGGTGTATATGCTACATGTATCGATTTGCTACTAGACTTTTTAATTTTTACTAATATTTTTTGCTGTTGCTGCCGCTGAGAATAGGTATAACGAGAATCTCCATCAGTTGAACTACCAGGAACAGTTATGCCTGCCTGAGTCAGTTGATCGATAATACACATTCTTCGTTTAGTTACAACGGATGCTGTAAATTTGTTATCGCAACCTGTGACCATCAAGCAAAATGGTGGACTTCCATTTTTTAATGGCCTAGCCATAAGCACGGTAGCATTCATAGTGAGAGAACAATTTTCCAGAAGATCTTTCAATTGTTTGATATTATCCAAACTTCGTTGAACTGTTATGGGCATCCCTGTTTCCTCATCCTTATCTAATAGGATCCCGATCATATTTCCAGTCGATGGATCTATTTGAAGTTTTGAAATTATTCGTGTCGCATCTTCAGATAACCAAACAACTGGAGGAAATTTTGTTCGCTGTAGAAATTGTTTCAAGGCTTCTATTCTTATTTCACCTTCGATTATTCTTGAATGAGTATCATGTAAATGCTGTTGAGCCGTCCTGAGGGCGATCAAAGGTAGCACCATTTGTAATGCTTTGTATGCTTTTGGTCCCGCCAAAATGTACATATATGAACAAAACGTTTTGAAATGCGAAGTATATGTAATACGCTTGCCAGTTTTGTTGAAAAGATCTATTAGTTCATTGAGTACTGTAGATTTCATTTGTCGTTTTCCAATTGTGGAGAGTGATGGTTCTGCCTCTTCAATGTGTGTACTATTGTCCATTCCCAAGTAACAATTCAGTAACCATTTAGCATCCACCCTGATTTATGATGGTTTTATAACGGCAATGAACAATCCATTTAGTTTAAATATAGCATTTTAAAGTGTAAAACATTCCTGCTTAGAAATTCAGCTTTTTGTTGTTTTAAAAACCTTTCATAGTCTGGCAAGAAAGTCAAAAACTGCCTTCTTTTAAAAATAAATTTAAAACAGTTATCAATCCCTCCTTAAAGCTGTTCTGTAATTCAAGCATAAACGTCATTAGCAATTGTTTATTAATGTCATGATAAAATACTTTATAAACGTGTTCTATCATTATAAAAGCAACCATAAAACAATTAGGTTTTGCATTAGAGAAAAAAGCATTTATTGTTGCTTTTTAGCCTTTTTAAAGTGCATCATTAACTCCCCAATTACTTTGTTTACAAATTGAGCTTAAAAGATAATTCCTCATAGTTAATAAATGCCAAATTAATGACAAGGAAATCTCGAAGGATAGACGAAGTAGGATGAAAAAATCAAGTCAATTTCAGATAAATTTACTTCTTTAGAAGAACCAGCACACCACCAACGACTGACCATCTGTCGGACAAGAGTAAAGTGAGCGGGGCCCTCGAACTCATAAAACATTGTCTAAAGTTGAAAAATATACCAGCCTTCTCCAGATCTTGCGATGAAAATCGAAATAACAACCGACAGCAAACCACTGAATCTGTTCGTTAGCGTAGATCAGCTGGTTTCCGATCCAACGCAGCGATTTTATTCGGCGAAAGACTCTTCGAAAATTTCATTCAACCGTACATCTCTGCATCATTGGATGGTGCACTTCTGTAACCATCCGGAAGTAGGGGATCTTTTTCGGGAACGATTGCGCTTCCAGCTGTTCGAAAAGCTAGTAACTGCTCCCAATCCATCGGGAGAAAACCGTCTGGATGAATCCTGGATCTCACAGCGCAACTATCGAAAGATAAACAAACTTTGACGTTTAACTTTTTGCAGGCAACTTTGCCTCCTTAAATGCTGCAATAAATCTGAACGGGTTAGGATCAAGCAAAATGGCTTTAGATAAATACAATTCAGCCTGCAAGTTTTCTTCATAAAAGCCATTTTAAAACCTTATTAATTTGTTAAGGAATTCTTGAAAGCAAAACAACTTTTTCACAAATGACCCATGAAAATCAACTTTTATGCTACAACTAGTTTGCTTGTTTTTTACAATCTTCGATTTTCAATCAACATTTCCTTAGATATAACTATATTTTGGTAAATTTAGCAATGAGCAAACATTTAAATGCGAAAATATTTTAAAAAAAATCTCGGCCAAGCTCGATTTGAAGAATATATTTTTTTACAATTTTAAATAATTGGTCAAATCGACGTTTTACGAGGGTGGACTTAATTTTTTCGATGTTTTCACGTACATTTCACATAAAACTTGATATGGCACTTAAAACTAGGCCACTTAATGAGAACTATTGTAATAAATTTGGATATTCAACAAGATTTTTGTATCATCAGTTTCTATTTTAATTATTTTGAAAAGATCGGATTCATAAATCCTTTTCTATCTTGATTAATGCTTTCGTAGCATGCGGCTAGGGGAAACGGCTCGGAAAGGGTTTTTATTGTTGCTAAATAGCTTTTATTGTAGCTTTCAAATAGTTCTCAACGCGTTCGTCATACAACCTTTTGCAGAAAATCAATCTTGAAGAGCTTCGAGAATACACCCTTCAGAACCTTCTCCAGGGTTTGCCAACTAGACATATTCTAGTCTTAATGAGGTTATGGTGGATGCATTAATGACAAAATAGCCTTGACCAGGGTTTTATGAATGTTGTTTTATAGTTGCTTTGTAGTATTTCATAAAACTTAAAATGTTACTTGGGTTGTCATATGCTTTTGTGCCAATTCTACTATTCGTTGGATTTGTAGATAATAATCAGTGATCAATGGCTGGTTTATATCCAAGGAATACTCAAGTTTCCTTTTGCGAGTATCAGATCTTGATGGCCGGAGTACCGATGGCTGAAATTTGTTTAATTATACAATACCTTATTATTTGATATAAAAACAGACATATAAGAAATGTATCCGCTATGGTGCGAGCTGGTTCAACCTTTTATTAGTAAAAGTTTTTAAATGTATTCAACTCTTCCGAAACTAAAATTGTTTATTTTTCGAGATATTTTCATAACATTCGGTAGCTGGGGATTTTTTTAAATATCGTACAAAATCGGCCGAAGGTTCTCATAATTTTATTAAATTATGCTCAGGTGTTTATTGAACGAAAATAAATTTAAAAAATCCGGAGTAGCTAATTTTCCCGGAAAATTTAGGTTGAAGTTTTCGGATTTTACCGGACATTATGTACTTTGAAAAAAATATCACTCGTGATCGTAGCATCGTAGATAGAACATTGTGTAGTGAAATGATAAGGAAATTATCTCAGCCATCCATAAAAAGTGAACTTTAAGGATGTTTTCCCCGAAAACTTTCAAGGTGGAGAAAAATCGCAAGGAAAATCAGGAAAAACCATTGTCAGGGAATAAAAATTATACATTACATTATTACATATACAATTATACATTATCGAGGGACTGTCAACTTGAGTATTTTCGATTCATCTACCCGACTTGAAAATGTGTATTTTGTATTTTTTCGTATTTACGAACTTTTAAGTATTGTGTATTTTAGTACTAAAGTGTATTCAATTCATTATGAAATGAATTTTTCGTGTGCAAAGTATTTTCGAGGTATTTTTGAGTATTTTATCAGGGTATTTTAGTTTCAACGTGCACACATTTACGTATTTTTTTGTGTATTTTCCGAAGTGTGTATTTACAAATTCAACTGATTTATGAAGTTGATCGCCCCTTGTACATCATAACATACACTGTTCATTAACTACGTAGACAGTGTTTTGGGATTTTTAACCCACCCCCCCTCCCGTGCGCAGTTAAGTGTCCATACATTTCTTTTAAATTTGTATGGACCGTGAACAATTTTGGCTGCTGATGAAGCAAAAGTCTTCACACCCACAAATTTTCATTATAATCTGAGAGTCGAGTTGGAGTGCAATTCGTCAATTGAAGTTTTTAACTTTGATTTATTTAATAAATCTATTGAATATTTAGAAAATATGGCGTGAGTGATTGCAATAGTAAAAATGCCTGATTTACAGTAAAAAAAGTTATTACCCTTAACGAGGCATTACTAAAAAAAATGAAAATTGTATCAATTTGTCAATTTTCGTGTGATATCAAATTACAACTATCTTGTTTCAAAAATCAATGAAAAATATAATGGTATTGAAAATGCTGTACGCATCCTTCAGGATGCAAAATCGAAAAACGAAAATCGCGTAAAAGCAGAATTGAGAGTGTTTCTAAAAATATATCGGAAAATGTTCTGACGTCATTTAATCATACCATATTAGCACTACACAGCAAAAAATAAATTTTAATATTACATTCAATAGGATGCACTTCAATCATGCAGAAAATCTCATGTAATTTGTATGGCCAAAAAATTAAACAAATGCAGTCAAAACAGCGTAATGCCAGTTCATGCACTGTATTAATGAGAATTTTGTCCTTTTTGGCAAGTAATATTACACCATATTTTCGACACGATTGAAGTGCATCCACTTTGATGTAATAGTAAAATTATTTCTTTACTGTGTATTATAGTATAATACACGCAACATTTTCATTTTTCTATAGAGAAGTTGGAAAATGTTGTAGGTGCCAACATATCATATTTTTCATTTTTCTAACTTTTTGACACCGGTTGCATCAAATTTTGTTTAATAAATTGAAGTAAAAAAGTGCTGATTATATATTAATTGTAGCTGCAACGCATTATGCAAACAATATGCATGATTTGTTTGTCCTTAATAAGCCGTTTATATAAATAGTTGCATACCGACATAACCAATGGGACTACCCGGGCAAAGTCGGTTAACAAAATGAAAGCAAATCGATATTAAATTTTGTAATTCCTATCATAATGAAAACTCATTTTGATTTCAATTGTCGTGACATAAGTCTGATATCATATTGTGGTTGAGGAAACCTCCTTCCCCTTGGTGGGACCAGCAATGCACTGAGGTTTATCGTAAAAAGTCCGACGCGTTTAAGCTTTTCCGGAAACGTGGAACACCCGTACATTTCGAAGCGTACTCGGCTCTTGAACGCGAACTCAAGAGCCTCATCAAAGCCAAGAAACGCGGATACTGGCGGCAATTCGTGGACGGATTATCGCGCGAAACGTCGATGAATACGCTTTGGAATGCGGCGCGAAGGATGCGTAACCGGTCTTCAAACAACGAGAGCGAGGAGTAAAGGGTGTCCACGATGAAATTGCCACACACAAAATTGATTCCCAAAATTAGAGTTTTCATCCGATTGCCATCAAATTTTCAGGGATTGAGAAATAACTATTAAACTTCATTTTACCATTTTACTCGTATTTTATTTACAGTCCATACGCAAATGCCCGCACCTTGGCCTTAACCCCGGCCATAAGATTCTGCACAACCTGTGAATCAACCGTTTTTTGCATGTAAACCCATACTTTCTTCAGTTCCTCGACTGTCTTCACTACCTTAGGTCGTTTAAGAAGGTGCTGCTTCATAATCACCCAGTACTTCTCGATGGGGCGGAGCTCCGGAGTGTTGGGAGGGTTGAACATTTTCGGCACGAAATTGACCTTATTGTCCGCATACCACTTCAGCACGTCCTTGGAGTAGTGGCATGAGGCCAAATCCGGCCAGAAGATTGTTGGGACGTTGTGGGCCTTCAGGAGAGGAAGCAGCCGCTTCTGGAGGCACTCTTTTATGTACACCTGTCCGTTCATCGTGTCCTGGGTCACGAAAGGTGCACTCCGCTTCCCGCACGTGCAGATGGCTTGCCAAACCAGGAATTTCTTCGCAAATTTGGACATCTTCTGAGTGCGGACATGCTCCGGAACGCTGAACTTATCCTTGGCCGTGAAAAACAGGTTGCCGGGGATCTGTTTGAAGTCGGCCTTCACATATGTTTCGTCGTCCATGATGCAGCATTCAACTTTCGTCAGCATGTTGGGGTACAACTTCCTGGCACGGGTTTTGGCGGACTTGTTCTGCTTCTCATCGCGATTAGGGGCCTTTTGTACCTTGAACGTTCGAAGCCCAGCCTTAGTTTTGGCCTTCTGGACAAAACTTCGGCTTAGGTGCAGCTTCTTAGCCACATCCCTAACGGAGGCGTTCGGATTTCGGTTGAAGGCCTCAACTACGCGGTTGTGATTTTTGGTGTTGTACGGAATACTTTTTCCTTCACTTCTGGGCTTCCGATCGGTGGTCAACCATTCCTCGAACCGCTTAATCACTCGCGACACCGTGGAATTCGCGATTCCCAACGTTTTAGCGATGGAACGATGCGAGAGATCCTTGTTCTCGTGATGAATGCGCAAGATTTTATCACGCACGAGCTGTTCTTTCGACTCCATTTCCGCGAGTTTTGATCACAGGACTTTAAAACTTGCAGGATGTTAATAATGCACCCAAATTTTCATTAAATTCTACCCAACGGTTAAAAAGTTAGAGCAATTTCATAGTGTGGCAATTTCATCGTGGACACCCTTTATTCCGATAGTTGGATTCTCAAGTTCGCGCGAAAAGTATGTCCTGATTCTGTGCCGGCACAGATGATTCCTCGCGAAACGACGAATTCGGTAGACTAGATCAGCCAGCCTTTTTCAATGCTGGAGCTCTCACTCGCGCTCCTTTCGTGTGGCAATTCGGCTCCGGGGGCTGATAGAATCAAGTTCAACTTGTTGAAGAACCTCCCAGACGTCGCTAAGAGGCGCATGTTGAACTTGTTTGGTCAGTTCCTGGAGCTTAATATTGTTCCGGATGATTGGAGGCGGGTGAGAGTTATAGCCATTAAAAAGCCTGGAAAACCCGCGTCAGATCACAACTCGTATCGTCCCATTGCGATTTTATCGTGTATTCGAAAATTGTTGGAGGAAATGATCCCTTTTTCGCCTGGACAAATGGGTTGAGTTGAACCACCTACTCTCAGATACTCAATTTGGTTTCCGTAGGGGCAAGGGAACGAACGACTGTCTCGCGTTGCTTTCCACTGAAATTCAGTTGGCTTTTGCTAATAAAGAGCAAATGGCTTCTGTCTTCTTGGATTTTGATTCAGTATCGGTTGAAGTCCTTTCAGACAAACTCCACGCTTGTGGCCTTTCTCCATTAATTAATAACTTTTTGTACAATTTGCTGTCAGAGAAACATATGAGCTTTTCTCATGGAAACTCTACAGCTTCACGATTTAGCTACATGGGTCTCCCCCAGGGCTCATGTTTAAGGGGGTTCTGTATAATTTCTACGTCAGAGAAATTGACAATTGTCTAAGGGACAACTGCACGTTGAGACAACTTGCAGATGACGGAGTAGTGTCTATGACAGGACCCAGAGAGGCCGACCTGCAAGGACACTCGAACCGAATCCGAAACTTCCATAACGGAAGGCAGCAGTCGCTTCGTGTCTGCCATCGGTGAAGAGAAAAAAGAGATAACATTATTATACCTTCTCTTTCTAAGAAAACGAGGTGCAACGGAGTCATTTTTACGGCGATTCAACTCTCAGCTTGATTTTGCACGTTGTGAATAGTCTCGCAATATCAAAGGAGTCATGTCTGATATTTGATCCAATATCACACGTGATATTGAGAGCGTATGAGAGTAAAAAATATCAATTTACTAATGATTATGCCATTAAAGGGTGATACGGTCAAAATTTGGTCAATATCAACTTGACGTATTTCTTTCAATTTTGCATTTAAAAAACCTGAACACCCCTCATTTTGAAGGTGTGTGTGTGTAGAATGTTGCTTCTATTTTGATTTTGGAATTCACTCTTCAGTTGTCAAAATGCCGTCCAAGCAAGAAGAGCAGCGTATCAAAATTTTGCTCGCGCATCGCGAAAATCCGAGCTACTCGCACGCAAAGTTGGCAAAATCGCTAAAAGCTGCCAAATCAACCGTTACAAATGTAATTAAAGTGTTTGGGGAACATTTGTCGACAGCCAGGAAGTCTGGATCGGGGGGAAATCGAAAACCGGAAGCCGCTGAAATGACAAAGAGAGTTGCCGGTAGTTTCAAGCGAAACCCTAACCTCTCTCTCCGAGATGCCACAAATAAGCTGGGTGTATCGTCTACAACCGTGCATCGAGCCAAAAAATGAGCCGGACTATCGACTTACAAGAAGGTAGTGACTCCAAATCGCGATGATAAACAAAATACGACGGCCAAAGCGCGATCCCGGAGGCTGTACACGACGATGCTGACGAAGTTTGACTGCGTGGTAATGGACGACGAAACCTACGTCAAAGCCGACTATAAGCAGCTTCCGGGACAGGAGTTTTATACGGCAAAAGGAAGGGGAAAGGTAGCAGATGTTTTCAAGCACATGAAACTGTCAAAGTTCGCAAAGAAATATCTGGTTTGGCTAGCCATCTGTACCTGTGGCTTGAAAAGCAGCATTTTCATAGCTTCCGGGACTGTCAACCAAGAAATTTACGTGAAAAAGTGTTTGAATAAACGTCTGCTGCCTTTCCTGAAGAAACACGGTTGTTCCGTACTGTTTTGGCCGGATTTGGCATCTTGCCATTACGGTAAAAAGGCCATGGAGTGGTACGCCGCCAACAACATGCAGGTGGTTCCCAAGGACAAGAACCCTCCCAACACGCCAGAGCTCCGCCCAATTGAGAAATACTGGGCTATTGTCAAGCGGAACCTAAAGAAGACCAAAAAACTGCTAAGGGCGAGCAGCAGTTCAAGGCAAACTGGCTTTCTGCGGCGAAGAAGGTGGCTGTACAAAATCTGATGGCAGGGGTCAAGCGTAAGGCCCGGCAATTCGGATTTGGAAAAGCGGAAGCCTAACTGAATATTTTTCCTGAATTTTATACTAATTGAACTTGAAAAGGAAATTTAATTTGATTTTTTAAATAAACGATTTCACCGATTTACACGCGTTTTCCCTTGACCAAATTTTGACCGTATCACCCTTTACTGATCACGAGGCTAAATTTTCATTTCGGCGAAATTAACAATTCTGCAAAATGACGAGCCGAGTATTAGTACAATACACTGAAGGAGTCTACACATTGTAGACGAAATACGCGTATCTGCCAAGGATAAGCAAATAAGGTAGTGGAATTTAATGGAAATTGCTAATCCTTCTCTCTCTCTCTCTCTCTTTACACAGGTATTCCACTAAGACGCCCCCAGTCATCAGGATTCAGCACAAAATGTTTTCAACACCCAGGAAAGGCTAAAACATATCCAACCAAAAAAACAGCGCGGCTTGTTTTTAACTGACTCTGCTATCGAGGGGCATATGAGTCCCGCATTTATGACATGTAAATTAATAGCTATCTGTTCTGCAATAAATTGCAGTACACTAAACAATAACAAACAATATAAAACGTCCACCGTGACCGGATTTGACAGTTGAGAAATACAGCTCATCTGATTTCTACCGAGCAATCATGAAACATTCACACCTTCAATCAAGCTTCTGCTCGCCACTAGTCTTTAATAACTCTCCTCAACAAATATGGCCCGGCCGACGGTAGCAAAACATCCCCTGGGAAAGTTGTTTGAATTTTCCTCGACTTTTTTTTTTCCCTCGGACAAAACAAAAATAAATCACCTCTCTTATCCCTCGTCTTTACGCTTTCCATTTCAAGCTTTTCCTTTTGTTTGGAATGCTACCCATCTCCTTCTCGGTCCGGGCTGGACTCTCCTCCTCCTGCTCTGCCTCTGTGTCGTCTTTATTTACAATCTTTCTCGCCATTTTCCATAATTCATCTCGCACCTCACCTGGTCTTGTCCAAACAAGTTGTTACCCAGCTTTGGCCGGCCGATCTTCTCAAGGGTATTAAGAAGCAATGATGATGATTTCACTCTTTTATTGTCCCCTTCCGTCGGAAAGTTGCGTCCCCGTTCGGCCTTGCCATCCGCGGCGTCGTCCACGATGATGATACCCATTTAGTCAGTTGGCAGATAAAGACACCCCACTAATAGTGTACCTTCCCGCCGTGGAGTCGAGTCGGTATAAATGAAAAATTATCCCCCCATTTTCCCGCGGCCACTTTTTTATCGCCGGACAATTTTCACCTGGGCAGCGCATCAAACGGTGCGGCAAAACGCATGAAAACAATGCGGAAATAAAAAAAAAATAACTTAGTAAATGTATGCTTACTGCCAATCTGGCTCTGCTCTGCCCTGCCCGGCTGACGAATGATCCACGGGAAAATCGAGTGTGGATAAACGGGTTCGCGGGCCGAAAAGCTATGCATCACTTTCTAAAACAAACTGTCCCCCGGGCGGTAATATCGCGCATGATGTTTCTTTTATTGTTTGCTGCGTCGCTGGCTGATGCTGAATGTGACTGAAGTTGCCTCTGTCAGTCCTCCAAAGTGCCCCACCCTGCTTCTCCCTGGTCTGCCCGGTCTGCCTGGTGGTCACTTTTATATTCATTCCGTTGCTGGTTTGCGACTCATTTCTGGAATTTATGATTCGACAGGTGTGTGAGAAGATTTGTTTTTTTTTTTTAGGTGATCAACGTCATGGGATTGTGTTATCAGGTTTGTTCCCGTGCTTGGGTTTTTTGCTTTTGATGTAAGTTGCTGTAAGAAAATAATAGTTTGCTCAAAGTATGGGAACATATTTTCCGGAGTGGACGAGAATATCAAATCAAAAGCAAATTTAAAAATCTAGGGAACATAACTAAAGAATAGCAAAAATCTCACATTATTATTGGAATAAAACAACGTTATGTAAATGAACTCAAATTTCTATGTTCTCTACAGTATTCTCGATGAAAATAATCCGCAGTTCCTTTAATTGTATGCCAAGGAGTGAACTTTTGATCTGACGCTGCCCATGAGCTTCAGCACGTTCAGCACAGATTCCTTGGCGATAATTTTGGCTAAATTTGTCCAGTCTTTTTCAAATTCTTCGATTGAATTCGCTGCCTTAAGGTTCAATTTACTTTGATGCTTTTTGGAAAATTTCAAAAGCAGTTTTTTCCGATGCATTATTTCAGATTGCAAAAAGCTCGCACTATTCGATTCCCTTTGATATTTTAAACAAAATGACGCGAGCTTTTTGCAATCTAAAATAATGCGTCGAAAAAAACTGCTTTTTATTTTTTTTAAAATGCATCAAAGTAAATTGAACCTTAAAGTGTTTCACAAAAAGTTTCGATTGAACAGGCCTCCGAACAATACAGAGGATTCATCTCTTTTGCCACCCATTGCACATGGTTTGCTTTGTACCAAGCAACCGTGTCTTTCGAGTAGTACATTGGCAATGAGGTTTGAGCAGATTGTGAAATATGGTTGTATTAGTATTCCAACCAGGGGTTGAAACAGTTGACGTTTTTTACTACACTCGCTTCGTTGTCGTGCGCGACAGTCTGTTTGTATTCGAACACTCATGCTCTACCGTCGTCTCTCTCACACAACACGAGCGGTAGAATAACATTCGAGCTAAAAGAAAATTACCAAAATAGCTGTCATTTGACATGTGTGATTTCGTTGTAATTCCTCAATTTGGTGTAAATCAAACCATTTCTGATCAGAAATATTATTACTACTGTGTTACCTGACTTATAACGAATATACGTTGTATACGAGTACCCCGAAAAAAAAATAGACTTATCCGCATCGTCAACTTCCTGACCATCACGAGCTGTGTAGTATAGACGAGTGCACTGGTGAACTTTTGTTCATCTACACGGTTAGAAAAAAGTACCCAAAATTAAGTTCTTTTCACTCATCTAGGCACTATAGTGCAGGAACCCAAAAGTAGGTAAAGCGGGTCAAAGTAATTTTCATTTACTTGTATGCAGTTCGTATGGAATTTTCCACTGGCTTTTTAACCAAAAGTAAGTTAGTTGTACCCAACAGTAGGTAAATATTATTATACTCAACGTTGGGTTCCCACACTTTACTACCCCTGTTGGGTGGTTTTGCTCCTCCGTTTTTGACAACATTAGAAGGAGAAAAGGAGACAAACTAGTTAATAGTAGGTAAAAGTGAACTTTCCGTTGGGTACTTTTTTCTTACCGTGTACTGAAAAAAAGTTGACACAACAGCGGGGCCCTGTTTACTAAAAATGAACACATGAATAATGCTCGCGTAACATTTGAAAAGGGCCTATCAACTGCTGTAAATAATTTGCTAGGTCCTTTCCACGAGAACCGAAGTACGTCCACGCAAACCAAGAGCACTATCGGGAAGGGGATAATTTCCCCTACCCGATGGTGTTGTTAATTTGCGTGGGCGTATTCGGTTCGCGCGAAAAAGGCTTAACAAGTTTTGTGTACGAAAGTTGATAGGCCGGTCTCAAATGTTACGTGAGTATTATTCATGTGTTCATTTTTAGTAAACAGGGCCCCGCTGTTGTGTCACTTTTTGTCGAGTGAGTGAACTTAAATCCATCTGTGCACTCGTCTATAGACAAAGGCACGGATGGATTTGAGTTCACTCATTCGAGAAAAAGTGGCACAAGCTGCTGTCAATGTTTACTAATCATGAACACCATTGGCGGTAAGCTCCACCTCAGATTAACTTTTAATTTCACCCTTATTTGGATGATCTGCCAAGTGTTTGCTTAAAGTCGTGTTGATGTCGTCGTCAAAGCAGCTGGATATTCTTGATCGGCATTTAATCCGAGGATTATACCGGTTGGAGCTTACCACCATAAATGTTCATTACTCTGCTCCAACCGATATTATCCTCGGAATAAATCCTGATCACGTATGACAGGCTGTTTTGTTGTGGATAGATTTGATTGTTGAATACTATCGAACCCTCGGTTTGACGAATGCGGCTTGTTTCTGACTCCGTTTCGTCTTCTTCTGCTTTTTGAACGTTTTCAGCCCGTTTCTTGGCTTGGCTCGTTGGACGTTACTTTTCGATGTTCTCAGTTTTTTTGGTCTCTCTTCTGGTCCACTTTTCGGTCCACCAGTTCCCGTTTACGGCCAGATTTCGGTGTGTCTTCGAAGTTAACTTCTTCACCGAACTTCCGAATGGCGGTTTGGACTGCTTCCTAACTGATAGGTTGGGAATAAGGCGCCATTTGGGCAGGATCTGCTTCCGCTTTTCCGAGAAAATGCCTCGCATTTTGATGGTTTTGTAAAAAAAACTGCACTTTGCGAACACAAGCTTGTTGAGCAATAAGTAAACAACAACACACATCGATGAACAGCTGATAAACTTCATCGGAGTAGAAATGGCGGCGAGTTGATAGTGTGCTTATACTTCATGGGAAACCCTCCCAAGTAACACATATGTTGAGTAAACTTCTTTATAACCAAAATCAGTGATACAATGGTTCTATGAACTGTTATAGAACTTATGCGTTGCTTGGGCTATAAAGGGTGTCGCACATCAAATTGCATCACGGGAAAAAACGCTGTCGAAAATTATCCATTGAGTATTTTTCCTTAAAAATTTGGGTAGAAGTAGTTTAGAGTTTTTTTCTTTTATAGCTGTCAGTTTTTCGAAAGTTGGAAAAAATGGCGTCACCCGAAAAGCAACAAGTGATTTTGCGCAAGTACCTGGAAAATCCTCAACTCTCTCATTGGGAAAACAACTCGGAATCGTGCAGTTAACGGTAAGTCGTGTGATTAAACGTTACTACGAAACTCTGAGCATTGAACGGACGGAGAAATGCTTTCAGAATGGATGTTCTATTAGTGATCAGGATCACAAGCGTGTCGTGAAAGCGTTAAAGCGGAATCCCAATGCTTCGGTCAGGGATGTGGTATGGTTATGGTATTGAAGTTGAATGAAATAAATATGCCAAAAGTTTACTAAAAGGGTTATATTTTATTGTCTGCAAGTTTGAAAGGATCAGTCAACTAGGTAATTTTCTACAGCGTTTTTTTTTTTCCATGATGCGATTTGATGTGGGACACCCTTTATTATATCTCACCATGCTATTGATATGTTATTTAAATGAATCAATTAAATGACATAATAATAGCTTATTCTGCTATCAGATCAACATTATATCTTCAAAACATCATTCCAAAATAACATAGCAATTGCAAAATATGCTTTGATAACACTCCGAATACGATGCCTCCGAAAAACGTGTAACGGCAAGTTGGCAATGCACAGTGGTCCAGAATGCAGATTTAGGTGGAATGATATGTTTTGAGCTTGAAATTGAAACTTTAGACTAAAAATTTCTTCTACAAAGTTGTTCCTTATAGTTTATGACAATGAATTCTAGGGTGGTTCCTATTATCATTAAAATCAAAAATCTAACTTTTTTGTTTGAATACATTTTTCGGCAAAGTTATAGCTGAGCTAATTTCAAGCAAGTTTGTTGGAAACAACTTTTTTGCTTCTCTTAAATTGGCTGATTTAGAGCTATTTTCTTGAATTAAGTTAGGGTAGCTCTAAAAAACAATTCTTTTCTTCTAGTTTTCTTATTTCGAATTTCTCAGCAAAGATGTTTTCAAATAACTTTTAGATCTTAAGAAGGCGCAATTTTTTGCTGAACAAAGCTTGTCAATATCTTTCGCCGATCAAGAGTTATTGACGTTTTTATATTAAATATATATATATATATATATATATATGTTTATGTTTAGAATAGGAATATTTGTTATCAATATGGGTATATTTGGAATAGTCATGTGCTGAGCACCGTGGAGTCAGATCCGAGTTGTACGATTCCCTTCGGGCTCGAGGTAGACAACCTAATGTTCCAGTTCGGGATATTTTGGCTAGACGCGATCTGGAGTTTATGCAACTCATATATGTTTTCTTGAAGAATATTAACCATAGATTGTAAGTTTGATTAACCTTGTGTTTAGTTTGTGTTTTGTATGTGTGTGTGTATTTTTTTGTAGATTTGTTTCTGTAATAATTGTATAATTACAGAGTTGATATAACGTCGATAGGATTAAGTATATGTTTTAGAATTAGTGAAATTTTTTAATCATAAATCATATTCCAAATCTCCTTTTCCCTCTCCCGATCCAAACAATTGTCATCCACTAACCTCGAGAAGACCGCGAGTAATCGGTTCCAATCCTTTAATTTTAGATTTAAGACATTTATAATGTATAAAGAAAATGATAACTTGGCTCTGTAAAGTTTATTCGATTGAGCCTGTACAAATAAAGTAATTAACAAAAAAAAATATTTGGAATCGGGATGATGTCTAGAGACCGGAAATCGATGTCGGGCGCCATTTCGAAATCCAAGATGGCGGCTTCCGATTTCATTAATAGTGGGAAATACTGTAAAATAGCCATCAATATGGGTATTTTTGGAATCGGGGTGATGTCTAGAGGCCTTAAATTGATGACCGACGCCATTTTGAAATCCAAGATGGCAGCCTCCGATTTCAGAAAAGTGGGAAATACTGTCAAATACCTATCAATATGGGTATTTTTGGAATCGAGATAACGTCTACAAGCCATAAATCAATATCCGATGCCATTTTTAAATCCAAGATGGCGGCTTCCGGTTTCACAAACAGTGGAAAATACTCTACAATATGGGTATTTTTGGAACGGGGTCAACGCGTAGATGCTGTAAATCGATAAACCAACGCCATTTTGTAATCCAATATGGTGGCCATCGGTTTCAAAAGTGTTAAATACCCTACAATATGGATATTTTCAGAATGGTGACGACGTGTAGATGCCGAAAATCGATGTCCAACGCTATTTTGTAATGCATGATGGCGGCCAAAACGTGTCAATTATCCATAAAAATGGGTATTTTCAAAATGGGAGTAACTTTTAGAGGCCGAAACTCGAAGTCCGACGCCATTTTAGAATCCATGATGGCGAATACTGGTTTCAGAAAGTATCAAATAACCTGCAATATGGGTATTTTTGGAACGGGGTTGACGCGTAGATGCCGAAAATCGATAACCGACGTCAGTTTGGAATCCAAGATGGCATCCATCGGTTTCAAAAAGTGCCAAATACCCTACAAAATTGGTTGTTTCAGATTGTTATGATATACTTCGTACATTGGATACTAGCGACGCTCACAACTCTTTTATAATTCTCAGTCAGACTACTTCCAGGAATAATGCTGGGGAGTAAACATTGATTCCATTCTAAATAATAATACCAGAAGCATTATTGCCGCTATTCCCGGCCACGCCCGACTTTACCATAACTATGCATAGGGAACGAGATGTTGATGTAGTACTTACTTAACGAGAGGTCACCGACTTAGCGACACCCTCATAAGTGCTACGGTGTTGGAGGGTTGGGTAGGGTATTCGGTTAGGATTTGCCTCAAGTTGGCGATGCAACCAAAAGTATATATTTTTTATGTGTTGCTCATTTAATCTCTCGAAAATATTCATTTTGTTTATTTATTTATTTATTTATTTGTCGTCAATCAGTGTAGACCGTTTTACAATAGTGCTGTTGCCTTACATGCTATTTTAAAACATACGTTTTATTTGAAATTGTCAGCAAATGTAGACTGCATATACAAATATCTAAAAAATAAAAATTGTTTTAAACTTAACGAGATGAAATCCTAGCAGTTAGTGTTCTCCTTACTGTATCTTTAGACATCGTTAGATCTATATGCTCACAATAATTATTATACACTCTCATCATTCTATTAATTGGTCCATTTTTACCATAATTCGTTATGTGAGGTGACAGTTGAAATACATTTCGAGTTCTTAACATGCGTGATGGTACGTAAAAATTTAATCTTGCTAATATTTTTTCTGAATTTACGCGTTGTGAGATAATATCATTGACAAAGGAAATCATGGAAATTTCTCTTCGTTTCTTAAGTGTTTCAATGTTTATCAACATGCAACGGGACTCATAAGAAGGAAGGGGAAAAGAGGTCCAGCCTAGTTTCCTAAGAGCAAATAACAAAAACTGTTTTTGAACTGATTCCATACGATTTATATAAGTTTCATGGTATGGAGCCCAAACCACACTGCAGTATTCGAGAATTGATCTCACGTAAGCTATATAAAGTGTTTTGATGGTATATGGGTCTTTAAAATGATAACTAAATCTTTTTATGAATCCCAACATATTATTTGCTTTGTGAATTGTGGTATTCACATGATCTACAAATGTCAACTTCGAGTCAAGAATTACTCCTAAGTCCCTAATTTTATCGCACCTTACAACCAGCTGGTTTCCTAGAGTACATGTAAAATCTAGAGTAGTGTTTTTTCTGGAATATGATATAATATTGCATTTTTTAACATTAATATCCAGCAGACTTTTAACGCACCAGTTGTAGAAAACATCAATTTCATTTTTAAAATGTAGCAAATCAGAATTGTCAAAGATTTCCATGTACAGTTTCATATCGTCAGCATATATGAGCACATTTAAACGATTTAACACAAACTTCACGTCATCCACAAATAAAATAAATAATAAAGGACCTAAATGAGATCCCTGTGGAACTGCCGAGGTAACATTAACTGGCGAAGATATTTTTCCTTTAAAGCGGACCATCTGTGTTCTTTCTGTCAAGTATGATCCAATCCATTTTAAAAGTGTACTTGTCATACCTAAACGTTTTAATTTAAAAAGAAGTAAGGGAATGTCTACTCTGTCAAAGGCCTTACTAAAGTCAGTGTATAAGGTTTCAACGGTATTACCTCTATCCATTGCTTCAATAGAAAAGTTTACAAATTCCAACAGATTAGTAGACGTTGACCGACCTTTAAAAAAACCATGTTGATTATTTGAAATGCGATGCTTAACCTGGTTAAATATTTTCTGGTTAACAATTGCTTCAAACATTTTAGGAATGCATGACATAATTGCAATACCTCTATAGTTTTTAATATCTGACCGTTTGCCAGATTTAAATATTGGAACTAAAAATGATTTCTTCCAAATTTTTGGAAAATCACCTGTTTTGAGAGATAAATTGTAAAGCCAAAACAATGGTTTAACAAAACTTGTTGCTATTTTTTTCAATAAAAATGGAGGTATTTCATCAGGACCAGGTCCTTTGCCAGCATCGAGACTTTCAAAAGTCATAAAAATTTCTTTAACAGTGATATTTTTAACTGATACGTCATTTTCCCCTTCATGTAGGTAAGAAAAATAGTTCAAATCGAGAGCATTACTGGATTTCTTATATGTGTTTTGGAAAAAACGAGCAAATAGGTTACAAATATCCTCACTATCAGTGCTATCACACTCTTCAAACTGCATGCGTGATGGGAATGTACATGACTTCATTTTTTCGTTCGCGAAGTTAAAGAACGTTTTGGGATCAGATTTTATATTGTTCTCTACTCTTGAATTGTAATTCTCATATGCTGACGATATTTCTGCCTCAAGTGCTCCGCAAATTTCAACGTATTTTTCTAAATTTTGTGACGTTTTAAACTTTTTATACGCCTTGTGTGCTTTTTGCTTCCTGTTTTTAATATTTCTGATTTCTTGTGTATACCACACAGGATATTTGGTGCTGTTCACTATTCTCTTTTGTCTTTTAGGAACGAATTCTTCAATAATATTGTATAAGTTAGTATAAAATATGTCAACAGCCTTGTCCATGTTGTTTTCATCTTTTAAAAAGTTTTGCCAACTTATATTATTCAGTCTGTTGTTAAATTCAGGAACATTTGCATTTTAAAAATCATAAACTAATTCAAAATCAACAACGCTTGGGCGTGACCGATGCGAGTCTGTGAACACTGAGTATTCAATAGCCGTATGAAATTTTTCATTCTTCCATAATGGAACTGCTGCTTCTACAATACAAAAATCTTCTGTACAATTAGTAAACATAATATCCAAATAGGAATTGAGCTGGTTACGAACATGGTTAATTTGATGAAGTCCCAAGTGGCTGCTTTTATCAAAGATGAATTGCAAAGTATCGTTTTCTCCTACAATTGGTAACAACAGAGAATCATTATCACTATCCTGTATAAAATTAACAGTATTCTGGTTAAAATCTCCATAAATATGAATTTTGGTTCTTGGATCTTCTCTTTGAATTTTCAGTTCTGCAGCAGTGAAAAACTTTTCGTAAGCTGGTTTTTTGGAAAAGTGTGGAGGAAAGTAGACAGAAGCGAAAAGATGTTCTTCGCCGTTTATTAAAATTTTAACCCACACATCTTCAAATTCTTTTTGGCTTTCACTAACAATTTGTTCAGCTTGAAATGTAGCATTCACAGCAATAAGTACACCACCACCTGATTTTTTACCTGATAATGATAAATCGCGGTCACATCGAAAAACACAATATTTACTACCAAAGACCTCTTCGCTATTAATGCTATCAGACCAACTAGTTTCTGTTCCAATTATTATATCATATGTGCATCCGCTTATTTTATTTTGAATTTCATTTATTTTATACGCACTACGCATACGGTTAAAATGTTGGCAATAGACTGTAGTTTCACTTAAAAAAGAGCTACTTGATAAACTAGAGACATGGTCACTTACGTCGTGCTGGTCAGTGTGATCATGCATGTTAGGAGTCATGATGGAGAGCTTGGGATTAAACTCATGATTTTCTGCTCAGTAAGCAAAAACGATCCGATCGGGCTTTTCACAATCCACAGCTCTTCGCGCTTCGCAGCACTTTTCAGCACTGATATTTTAGTTAGGAAAAGTAGGCTGTTATGTTATTCCAAAGAGTGTCGAAAAGTAGTACTCACTGAGTGCCAAAAATCTTATTTTTCAACCTAAAAATAGAAGCTATTAAAGCTAAGCAGAGAAATCATCACCACATTCAAATTCCCATGGGCACCTGTTCGATCCATCACGCGCCCGGCTTCCTAAAGCTCAAAAGAGACGGAATCCGGTAGATTGGCGGTGCGGCAGGCAGGCAGTAGCCATCAGCAGCAGTCCATCCGTCACTTGGTACAACACACATAAAACGCAGATTTCGCGACAGATTTGCAACACAAATCGTTTTCGTTGGATGAAAGTCGCTTAGTTGCTGCTGCTGCTGCTGCTGCTGTTGGTGAGGACAATGCAGAGCGAAAGAGCTGCCCGAATCAAGCCAACAACCCTAGGCTCACACACGCAACAATAAAAAGCTGACAGCTCTGGGACCTACCTGAACCTGGCTCCAAGCTAGTTCGGGTGGTGATGTCGCGAGAAACGCGACAAAAGAGAACCCGCGAAAAAAGAAACTTCTTGAATTGCTAATTGGATTCACCGCCGGCACCGGCGGACACAAATTCGATTTACGATCACCGCTTTGTGTGATACATTTCTTTACAATTCCGTTTTGGGCAATGCTCACCACTACTGTCCTCTAATGTTTAATGTCGGTGAAGGAAGGAATGGCTCAAATGTGTCAAAATTGCAAAAAAATACGGGGTTCAAAATTCAGTAAAAACCGGACGTTTTGATTGTTCTTCATGCGTTTTTAGACGACATCAATCTCTGGACATTCGCTGATTTGCATTTCAATTTGCAATTCAGTTCTGTTTCTTTTCGCTCACCGAAAAAAAAAATCCTTTCAGTATGATGAATTGTTTATGATAATCCAGTTTACGGGGGCCACCAGTTTGGCGGTTATTTGTTTATTTTAAAACCATCAAAGTTGGCTTATATATTTCGGCACTCTCGGTTTCTCACATTCAGCCAAGCCTACTCGTTGAACCGGCAGCTCGAGAGGGTAGCGAAAGTTGCACAACTTTTTGTTTTCTTTTCTTCTTGATGTCTTCGGGAATTTCCCTTTCTATTGTTTACGTAGGCCTACTACACTTGTCAAATTAATTTTTGGGATTGTTATTGTTATTTTTATTATGGCTTGCATTGCGATTTGTTGCGAGCTGTTTGGCGATCGCTTATTGTGAACAAATTAATTGGAATGAAATTACATTCCCAATTTCGATCATCTGTTTCTCCGCAGTCATTACACAAGGGGCTTGCTGTGCGATCAATGACGATGGAAAAACAATTTCGTGGATCCCACACTTTGAGAGCCGTGACTGGCGATGTTTTCGGTTGAATATTACACCTATTATGGGTAAATTAAAAATAAATCGAGTTAGGTTTTGGGAAAACGCACATGATGATGCATAAAGTATGGCATTTTCCCTCGTCGAAAAATTACATTTTGCGTTGAAATGGTAATCTCCGCAGTCAGTGATTAACCGGCGTTTGTTGGCTTGTGTCTGCCTCTGTCATGCATCGAACACACATGCGGATTCGATAATCCAATCATCGTCATTATGCCGGTTCGTCGCCATCGTCGGCCGGTGTGAGTGCACCGCATCGGTGAAGATTCCGGGGGGTATTTTTTTTTAATAACAATTTGATTGAACTGGTAATAAGTCGCACAATTGCTGGGATTATAAAGCTATGCAATCCACATTGCCAAAAGAAGCGCGGGGTGGACCGGTTTGCCGATTTTGTGTTCATCCATCCATACGACTGTGAACTGTGAGTGAGAGTGAGCATGAGTTTTCGGGAGAAACCAAATTGATTATTGTTTTGCACTGTCGTAGGAGTGGGTGCATTGACTTGTTTTTTGCACGTTATTCATCGTATTTTTGCATTGACTTTTAGAATACCTCCTTACTTCGGTTGCAATCTATTAAATCACTAACTATGTACTTGAATTCCAACGAGCTTCCTTAGAATATTTTTGGACTACAACTAACTTCTCTAAAGGATAAGATTGATAGAAGATTAATTGATCGTGGATTCTATCAACCTTGTCTTTCCGTTCGTACTCAATTCTTATTCTTCTTCTTTCGACGTAGGACTACGTCTGTGATTTCTATATAGGGGTGCACTTTGTGAAAACCAAAAATGGAACATGTAACAAAATTATGAAAGATTTTGAACTTTAACAACTCAGCTTCCCGTGGACCAATTTCAATAATTTTATCACCAATCGATCAAAAATACTTCTACGCTTCACTAGCGATGCTTTTGACTTTTGATTTTTAACAATAAACTATTGAAAAGTGGTAAATGTTATCACTGTTTTCATGAAATAAACGTTATTCTCAAATCATAATCGAGTACCACTTGGTTGCACATCATTCTGCTTTAACCTGAAAAGATATTAAAGAGCGCTGCTGTCTAGCCTCAACTCATTTTCGCTTCGGACGGTATGATGAGCAAGCAGCAATAGCAGCAGTAGGAAGGTGGTAGGTTAGGTAGTCCACTCTTCTACCTAACAAGCAAGAATGACTGGTCGTGGCAAATGAAGAAAAGGTCTTGGTAGAGGAGGCGCCAAGCATCATCGCAAGGTTCTTCGCGATAACATCAAGGGTATGATCAAGCCCGCCATCCGTCGTCTGGCTTACCGTGGCGGTGTGAAACGTGTCTCCGGTCTTATCTACGAGAAAACCCAAGGTGTGCTGAAGGTGTTCCTGGCAAATGGAAGCGGCAGGGACGCACTCTGTACGGTTTCGGAGGTTAAATCATCACCAACTTTGGCAACAAAACGGCCCGTTTCAGAGCCATCAAGTTCATTACAGTAAAGAGTTGGAATAGAATTTATCTGTGCCTGTTTGTCCATATTCAGAACCACACGCCCCCAACGACCACAGAAGATGCTCTCCAGTGTTATTGTTTCCAAAACACAGACATCATATTGAAACACCATCGTGATTATAAATAAGACCCACCCATAGGGCTGTCCCTTGTAGTTTTTCAAATATTATTCAACCATTATCATTAGTATGAATTTACTACTAGACTTACTACAAGACTAGACCCGGTAAATTTTATTCCTGCTAATCCACTAGTCATTTCTGTCTATATTCAACCAGAATGATATTTTTACGAATATCACTAATACTAATTTAGTATTTAAATTTTCATTTTCAATAATAGGGTATCTAATCTAAGTATATAACATTTTTAAATGATAAATAAAAAAATTAAGCTTTTCTCCTAATAAATTTATATATGGGTTTACGGGATGTAATGTCAGCCTAGCCTCTCACTTCGGCCTATCAAGCAAATAACTCATTGATTCAGCAATAATACACAATAGTAATGAAAAAAAAATACCACATCTGCTGTAAAATGGTAATCCGTAAATTAATTGCCCAAAATGTCAAGTCTAAAACTTCCTGTCTAATGGCATTTGAAAAGTAGGTTCATTTCCTTTGTTGCATATGTCTATATTATAAGATGAGAGAAATTCCAAAAGGCACCCGGCCGTTGATGTCCGTACTACCCCACACGGTATGATGTGAATTTGCATCACAGCCAATGATGAACGACTTGTTGTATTCTCTGCAATATTGGACTAGGTACTAGGTAGGTACCTCAGGAGCATCACCAGGAAAATAAGCCGAAGCAACTACAATCTCGGTTTTTCCCTTGGTGGTTGGTACCTCAACCATGACTGCGACGATGTCCCGTTTGATGAATTCTGTAATAGGGCAGCATTTCAATGTTTTATTAACCAGAATAGGTGAAGTCTCCTTTTCGTCATAGTATAACTTACATGCGTTTGTTTCAATTCCTTGTATTTTTTTCTCTGTTGGACCATGGCTCTTGAATAAGCGCCATGTCCAGCTACTCCTTTTTGAACCTCCGACTCAATACAGCAGAAGCACCTTTTGCATGGTGGACGTTCACTTGCAGGAACTTAATGGGTTTCATTTTGTTTCTTAGATCGCTCATCTTTGCCTTTGGGGCGAGCGATAGACCCATCGTTTAAAGTCGAGTTTCGATTTTTCTTAGCTGCGTTTCACTAAATCGGAAGTTCAGTACGAAGTCACGTTCCGACCGAGGGGGACGACTCTATCTACGATGCAGGAAATATTGTGTTTTGCTGTGGCTAGCTGCACGTACGCTGAGTAGATAGAAAGAAAATTTATCACGATGTTGAAGATTTCCTGCAAAAAGATGATGCGCGATGCAAGTAGATGCGAGAAATGAAAGAAGATTTTTCGAAGATTTATTTGCTAGTGTGAGATTTTTTAGCATCTAGAATTGAGATTAAGATGTGTCGCCCCCCTCGGGTCCGACAGTGTCTTTAGCGAATCTGCATCAACATTTAACGTCCACTCAGCATGTTTGTTTGCGTTGGAGCGATTCAATATTTTCCAGTCATTCGTGCTTAAACCATCATTTTGACTCTCAATGAGTCTCTTAAGCCTCTCATCGCTGAAGTCTGCAATTAGTGGGAAGAATGCGTGGAATATTTCCGGATGAGGGACCTCTTTCTCGTCCAGCGCAATAAGCTCGGCATTTTCCCAAGGAGTAAGTACGTGTGTCACATTTTTTAGCCACGTCGCTGTTGTTTGATCCTTGCAAACCAGGGACAAATAACCTTGCTTGTAGCTGCATTTTGTTAACTTTGGTGTTATATTCTCATGCCTTTGCTCCTCGATTTTTAAAAGCAGAGCATCCTGTACAGCATCGAGTTGTGCTGTGTTCATTTGTTGTTCTGGGTATCATTTTACGATTATTCCAATCTTAACTAAACTTGCAACATATTTTAAGGAGCGACCACCTGAGTTAGAATCAGCTGATGAACTTTTGGGATATCCTGAAGCTCCTCCATTTCCATCAGCTTTTCCTTCACTCTGGTTCCTTCCGAGCTCATCGGTACCAACGGATGTCTCAACCTCCATCTTTTCAGATTGAGGTGGGCAGCTTGCAGCTTTTCCGTTTTCAACAGTATTCATGTTGAAATCCTCCAATTGCGGTATCGAAATATATTAGCTTAAAGCAACGATCTGTTATAGCTGAAAAAAATAATAATACGGTGGAATCGAAATTAAACTTAAACTCTACAAAAATAATTTGCTTGAACGATAAAATGTACCAGATGAATTAATATATCTATTTCCGTGTTGAATTTGTTATCTACCCTATAATAGTGCAAATCCAACATCAAAAACAAAACCCTTATTTTCATTTATTTATTTATTACTATTATTCCGCTTAGCACTTTACAGTGAAACTCGCAGCACTGATTCGATGCAAGCTCCAACTGGAATACCATCTTTGCAAGTTTGCATGCAATATTCTATGTAAGCATTTGACAGTTTTGCACTACAAGAATATTCTTGCAGTTACACCTTCGTCTTGCATAATGGACGTTTTCTTTTCTCGTTTCCTTCCCTCTATTGTACAGTTTACAGAGGAAATAACACTTTATATCGAGCTTTATATCACTGTTTCTCACCTGTACACCTTTTTCACTACCACACGCGATTATACTTTTCGCAATTCACCGTGAAAAAACGATTTATAAAGCGAACCAATGAAGCCACTTGCGTACTTTGAGAACAGTGTTGATCGATGCAAAGAAAAAATCTGATAAGAGAATCTGTCAATGTTGCTTAGGACCTAATGCATTGTTCGGCTTGCTATCAGTAGACTTTACAGTTCGTTATATGTGTGGTCGTTAGATGATCTATTTGGCTTTTATTTTGATTTATTTTGGGTCGTGATTTATGTTATCTGGATCAATGGAAAACACTATCTCTTTCATCCTCATCAGTTTTAACGCGAGAAATGTAAGTGACGTCAACAATGTGGTTACATATGAATGATAAGGAATAAAAAAGAAGCGCGATTCCACATGCCGATCCTTTGTAGATATAGGTTCATCTTCGATAGGACGAAGTTGCATCAATTTATAGACCCAATTTGAGTGCAGTAGACCGACATTACACACCAAGTTGTTTTTACAGCTGTCGGCTAGGGGAAGTACAACTTGATCTGAAGTAATATTTGATGTAAAAATTGCTCAAATTGGTAGTTATTATAATTTTTAGTATAAATATTAATGATATTAACTGTCAAGCGGAAAGCTTAAAATTAAAAAAAAATAACAGTGTAACTTTAACGCATACAGTCAATGACGTTGCACCGTTGTTGTTTATGTTTACTGCAGCTTTCTGTTTGTCATAATGTTTGCCTAGATTTTCGTTTTCGATAGCTCTGATCGAATTCGACTTCAGGTTTTCATGATAAAAAATAATAAAACGGTACTGGACGTTAACCCATCAACAAAATCTTTCCAAGCTGCATGCTCATGGCGAGTCGAGCGTAATACGACCACGGAACCATCACTCTGGGATTCCGTTAACAGGGGCGGGGTTGTCAATCGATTCCCGATCCATCGGAGAACAGCACATTGGTTCGCAGACGATGAAGAATTCGTGGAAATTAATTCCTGGGAACAGCCACCAAATAAAGCCGAATTGAGGAGAACAAGGAGCGGATTTTGGTGGCGGTGGCCAGCAAGATCACAAAGGAATGACTTGTCTCTCGTGTGAAATACATTTTTGATTAAACGGATGTCAAATGTACACTTAAAACCAAAAAAGGAAAAAAAAAAACAAAAATCAACTGTCAGACTAAGTATAAGAATCGCAAATATCACACATATTAAAATATTTAATATTTCCACGATTGGTATTGATACTGATACTTGGAGCTGTCCAAAGCAAAAAATTCGTGCATCTTAGATAGAGTCGCCCCCCTCGCATTTTACTGACTTTCAAACAGCTGAACATTCGGTATTCAGTTCGGTAAAAGTTTGGTTTACTGAACGATCTGCAAACTTGCAATTTATATTCAACTGTCAAAAAATACCGATATAAACGTCAGAGAAGTCTATTTGCCCCAATGTTTGGCAACAGAATTGATGGCCAAACGTGTCCAATCCCAAAACCAAACGATAGGTGCCATGGATGCTGATCTTCTTAAATTAACCTGGAGTATTTTTGAAGTCCATATTGTCTTCTTTCTTGTTTGTTGATTTTTTTATTTATTTTTACTATCGTGATTCTAATTCATCACTAGGTTTTATCAATGATCCACTTCACCGCGCGAACCTCAAATCCTTCGACGAACAATCTCTTCCCGGCGGGGATTTAAGTCAGCGTGTTTTAAATCGCAGCCCGAGTCTCCCCTCCTGCCGTTGAGTCCACGCAATGTGGACCAATCTCATCGACCAGGCGAAGAAGGGTATAGCCATCGCCAACAACTCGACTTCCGATAGGAAGCCGGTTTTACCCTTCTTACAGATAAGGGTATTCATATCAAGTGCCAGGTGATAGGTATTGTAGTCCTCCTATCGAACGCTATTGAATATCTTAGGAATTCCAAGATCCGGAGATAAAACAAGATCTGACAAAATTTGAATTATTCGTACAAAACAGCATATCTCCTAAACAAAACAGTTGCCAAACGAAAGGTATTTAAATCCCACAATACTTTAGCTGGGATTATCTGGAGTTGGATCAGACATTCTTGAGTTATGACTGCGAATGATTTGGAAATGCCTGGTTATGGGTACAAAACATCATATCTTCTCAACAACTGAACCGTGTTTGACAAAACAACCGCCAAACGAATGGAATTGAAGTCCCACTGTACTCTATTTAAAAATATTTGGAGTTAGTTCAGAAGTTCTGAAGTTATCACCTGAATAAAGTCTGGGCTTGTCAGTTCCGTGGTACAAAATCACATACACAGTTTGAAAAGTAGTGTAAATTTCTGTTCAATATGATGCACACAAATGGAGCGTCATATATCATATAAGTTTACATTATATATCATGTAAAGTTCTAGCACAATTCATGCAATGTAGCAAATATTGTATACAAAAGCCCATCTTTGTAAACAACATTGTTTACAAGTTGCTCGGTTGTATGAAATTAAATTTAAGTTTACGTGAATGAATGTTTACATCACAATTAAAATTCAGAATTTTTATCTGTGTATCTTCTCAACTACCGAACTAAATTTGACAAAACAGCCGTATCCTTTCGATAGGCAGTATCTTAGCTGGGAATATCTGGAATTGGTACAAAACAAGATATTTTCTCAACAACTAAACTAAAATTGACAAAACAATCGCCAAACGAAAGGTATTGATACTCTACAGTACCTGAACGAGGAATATCTAGATTTTAATGATCTGGGAATGCCAGGTTATTGGTAAAAAATAGCATATATCCTCATTAACTGTAACAAATTGGACAAAACAGCTGCCAAACGAAAGGTCCTGTGACCTTATAATTTGTTTTTCTTGAATGTCATAAGCGATTGACTGGTGTCGAAGTTATCATCAGAACCACTGATCCAAATTTGACATACCAACCACCAATCGAAAGGTTTTGAAGTCCAACAAATCTCTAATTAAGAAAATCTGAGATTGGTTAACACTATCTGAAGTTATAAGTTATGAACATTTTTTTTAATATTAACGATGAATGATATCTGACATAAGAGTATTTAGTTCAGAATATTCTCACTACGGAGTGCTAGAATACATGTGAAATTCCCGCATGTGATATATACGTGCAATTTTCTCATATACAATAGCTCGAGATCCTGAGCAGATAGAAAGCTACTGTTTTCGGCAAACTTGTTCATTGGGTCAAGACTTTTTGGCTGGTGCACAGTAGCCCAGAATTTTCTCACCACGTGGCGCCAGTAAACGTGTACAATTCTCGCGTATGCTATAGCTCGTGATTCTGACCAGGTAGAAAATTACTGTCTTCGAAAAAGTTGTTCATGAAGTCAATGTCTATTGCTTGGTGCACAATAGTTCAGAATTTGCACACTAAGTGGCGTTAGTATACACGCAAAATTCTAGCATGTAAAATATCTCGAGATTCTGTTCAGATAGATTTCGCTAGTGGACAGTAGTTCAAAATTTTCTCACTACGTAGCGCTAGAATACACGTGAAATTCTCGCATGTGGTTTGTTTCGAGATCCTGACCAGATAGAAAGTTTCTGTCTTCGCAAAGTAGAGAATTTCCTAAGCGGCGCTAGTATACACGTGAAATTTTCACATGTAAAATAAAGGGCGTCCACGATGAAATTGCCACACTATGAAATTGCTCTAACTTTTTAACCGTTGGGTAGAATTTAATGAAAATTTGGGTGGATTTAGTTCACAGTGCATTATTTACATGCTGCTGTGATCAAAACTCGCGGAAATGGAGTCGAAAGAACAGCTCGTGCGTGATAAAATCTTGCGCATTCATCACGAGAACAAGGATCTCTAGCATCGTTCAATCGCTAAAACGTTGGGAATCGCGAATTCCACGGTGTCGCGAGTGATTAAGCGGTTCGAGGAACGGTTGACCACCGATCGGAAGCCCAGAAGTGAAGGAAAAAGTATTCCATACAACACCAAAAATCACAACCGCGTAGTTGGGGCCTTCAACCGAAATCCGAACGCCTCCGTTAGGGATGTGGTTAAGAAGCTGCACCTAAGCCGAAGTTTTGTCCAGAAGGTTGGACTTCGAACGTTCAAGGTACAAAAGGCCCCTAATCGCGACGAGAAGCAGAACAAGTCCGCCAAAACCCGTGCCAGGAAGTTGTACCTCAACATGCTGACGAAAGTTGAATGCTGCATCATGGACGACGAAACATATGTGAAGGCCGACTTCAAACAGATCCCCAGTAACCTGTTTTTCACGGCCAAGGATAAGTTCAGCGTTCCGGAGCATGTCCGCACTCAGAAGATGTCCAAATTTGCGAAGAAATTCCTGGTTTGGCAAGCCATCTGCACGTGCGGGAAGCGGAGTGCACCTTTCGTGACCCAGGACACGATGAACGGACAGGTGTACATAAAAGAGTGCCTCCAGAAGCGGCTGCTTCCTCTCCTGAAGGCCCACAACGTCCCAACAATCTTCTGGCCGGATTTGGCCTCATGCCACTACTCCAAGGACGTGCTGAAGTGGTATGCGGACAATAAGGTCAATTTCGTGCCGAAAATGTTCAACCCTCCCAACACTCCGGAGCTCCGCCCCATCGAGAAGTACTGGGCGATTATGAAGCAGCACCTTCTTAAACGACCTAAGGTAGTCAAGACAGTCGAGGAACTGAAGAAAGTATGGGTTTACATGCAAAAAACGGTTGATTCACAGGTTGTGCAGAATCTTATGGCCGGGGTTAAGGCCAAGGTACGGGCATTTGCGTATGGACTGTAAATAAAATACGAGTAAAATGGTAAAATGAAGTTTAATAGTTATTTCTCAATCCCTGAAAATTTGATGGCAATCGGATGAAAACTCGAATTTTGCGAATCAATTTTGTGTGTGGCAATTTCATCGTGGACACCCTTTATCACGAGATCCTGACCTATCTTCGGCAAAGTTGTTCAGGGAGCCAAAGCCTTTTGGCTGGTGGACAGAAATTCATTTTGTATACACGTGCAATTCTCGCATTAGATATATTTCGAGACCTGCTAAACTGTCATCGGCAAAGTTGTCCAGGAGATCAAAACATTTTCGTTGGTCGGCAGTACATAATTTTCTCATTATGCGGCGCTGGAATGTACGTAAAATCTTCGCATATATAATATCTCGAGATCCTGAACAGCTAGAAATTTACTGTAGTTGGCAAAGCTGTTGAGGAGATAAACATCTTTTGATGACACACACACACACACACACACACACACACACACACACACACACACACACACACACACACACACACATACACACACACACACACACACACAAACACACAAACACACACACACACACACACACACACACACACACACACACACACACAAACACACACACACACACACACACACACACACAAAACTTACCGTTTCACTTCCATTTTCACGCTTTTCAAACGTTCTCGATTGCTTCTGGCGTATCGACAACACTCGCATGAAAACGTCATTCCGATCCGAGTTTTGTCGATATACATCGACTATGGGAATGCACCGAAAGTTCATCGAAGTTCATTTGTATCGACAATTGTCACTCTATTCGAGTACGGAAATTGGGTGACATAAACGACTCGACTCGGTACGCGTCACGCGAGAAGCGGAATAAACACAAGGATGTCAAAGATCGGGGTAAATCAGTTGACCTTGGAGATATCCGCGAATTCCCATTTGTGACATATGCGTTTCCGCATTTTCTATAATCCCCCCTATTCTGCGAGTCACGTGACTCTCTCTCACCGGTGAGGTGACAATTGTCACCTCGTGTGAGGTGACTCTCCATGCAAATCAAATGGAGAGTCACCTCACACGAGGTGACTATTGTCACCTCACCGGTGAGAGAGAGTCACGTGACTCGCAGAATAAGGGGGAATGTGTATAATGCGCTATACTTCACATTTGATGCAGAAAACAGGGAGTTCCAATTTCATGAGTGATGTCACAACTGTGTCCGAAATTTGTGCTCTAGAACACTTGAAGTGATAGGGAATATCAGCCATCATCAGGCTATTTGTGGACTCTTCAAGGAATCACCATAAATGAATTTTGAACATACGAATTTCGAACAGATTTATCAACCAACAATACTAAAGGGTGGATCATCAAACTTGTAATGACCTTATCTTGCAAGTTGAAGCACGCCTACGCAAACCAATTCCACCATCGGCATAGGAGAGAATTTTACCCAGCCGGCGGTGTTGTCGATTTGGCAAGGCGAGCTTTGATTTGCGAGAAAAGAGCATTACAAGATTTGATTTAAAAAGCTGATCCGCCTTTGTGAATTGTTGGTTGAGATTGCACGACGTTCCTTTCTTATAAACAATCGGCTGTCATCGTAACCTGATATGATACCCATAGAGATGTGACCCGATATAAGAGACGTGACCGATAAAGATCGATTTTATTTGTTTTTAGAGATTTAAGTACGATTACATAAGATGAATCCGATAAAATGGATTTCCCCTCGTATATAGTAGTAAATTTTACAACCTAACAAATACTAAAAAATACTTGCACAATTCGTAAAACCGCGGTAACTGGTTAAAAATTTACCAATAATATTATAACTTTTTACAAATACTGTAAAAAATTTCAATTTTAATAGATGTTAATCACTGCAAACAAAGTTATAACTTTATTATATACTCAATTAATTCACACACAAATTGTACACGTAAAATAACTAAATAATAAAAAATTTAACTATAAAGGGTGATACGGTCAAAATTTGGTCAATATCAACTTGACGTATTTCTTTCAATTTTGCATTTAAAAAACCTAAACACCCCTCATTTTGAAGGTGTGTGTGTGTAGAATGTTGCTCCTATTTTGATTTTGGAATTCACTCTTCAGTTGTCAAAATGCCGTCCAAGCAAGAAGAGCAGCGTATCAAAATTTTGCTCGCGCATCGCGAAAATCCGAGCTACTCGCACGCAAAGTTGGCAAAATCGCTAAAAGTTGCCAAATCAACCGTTACAAATGTAATTAAAGTGTTTGGGGAACGTTTGTCGACAGCCAGGAAGTCTGGATCGGGGGGAAATCGAAAACCGGAAGCCGCTAAGACGACAAAGAGAGTTGCCGGTAGTTTCAAGCGAAACCCTAACCTCTCTCTCCGAGATGCCGCAAATAAGCTGGGTGTATCGTCTACAACCGTGCATCGAGCCAAAAAACGAGCCGGACTATCAACTTACAAGAAGGTAGTGACTCCAAATCGCGATGATAAACAAAATACGACGGCCAAAGCGCGATCCCGGAGGCTGTACACGACGATGCTGACGAAGTTTGACTGCGTGGTAATGGACGACGAAACCTACGTCAAAGCCGACTACAAGCAGCTTCCGGGACAGGAGTTTTATACGGCAAAAGGAAGGGGAAAGGTAGCAGATGTTTTCAAGCACATGAAACTGTCAAAGTTCGCAAAGAAATATCTGGTTTGGCAAGCCATCTGTACCTGTGGCTTGAAAAGCAGCATTTTCATAGCTTCCGGGACTGTCAACCAAGAAATTTACGTGAAAAAGTGTTTGAATAAACGTCTGCTGCCTTTCCTGAAGAAACACGGTTGTTCCGTACTGTTTTGGCCGGATTTGGCATCTTGCCATTACGGTAAAAAGGCCATGGAGTGGTACGCCGCCAACAACGTGCAGGTGGTTCCCAAGGACAAGAACCCTCCCAACACGCCAGAGCTCCGCCCAATTGAGAAATACTGGGCTATTGTCAAGCGGAACCTAAAGAAGACAAAAAAAACTGCTAAGGGCGAGCAGCAGTTCAAGGCAAACTGGATTTCTGCGGCGAAGAAGGTGGACAAGGTGGCTGTACAAAATCTGATGGCAGGGGTCAAGCGTAAGGCCCGGCAATTCGGATTTGGAAAAGCGGAAGCCTAACTGAATATTTTTCCTGAATTTTATACTAATTGAACTTGAAAAAGAAATTTAATTTGATTTTTTAAATAAACGATTTCACCGATTTACACGCGTTTTCCCTTGACCAAATTTTGACCGTATCACCCTTTAATAATATTGAAAAAAAAATTAAAAAAATATCAATTAGGCCGGAACAAATCTCAAGCTTTTCTTTTGTCACACCCTTCAAAAATTTAGAGTACCACAGAGGGGGAAATAAAAAAAAAATTCAGTGTATATCGAGGGGGGCGACACATCTAAATCTCAATTCTAGATGCTCGAAAAATCTCACACTAGCTGATCAATCTTCTAAAAGTCTTCTTTCATTTCTCGCATCTACTTGCATCGCGCATCATCTTTTTGCAGGAAATCTCCCAAATCGTGATAAATCTTCTTTCTATCTACTCAGCGTACGCACAGCTAGCCACAGCAAATCACAATATTTCCTACATCGTAGATAGAGTCGTCCCCCTCGGTGTATATTTATTTTTCATGCACTGAATGTTGCACCGCTCGTGCGCGCTCCCTCGTTCATTTCTTTTTGCCATACAGAAGTCAGAACGGTCATTCAGCTATAGAGATTGCTAAAGTATGATTGTGTCAGTGATTTGTTTTCATCGGGAAAATTTTCTGCTATGAAGTTTTTTTTCCCGATGAAAACATTTTGCGTATACGTATACGTGACGTAGTGTGCGTACGATAAACGTCAGCAATCTCTATACAAAGTGTCAAAATATGTCATGGCGGTGTTATCTCGTGCTTTAACTCTTGCATCTCGTGTTGAACACGCTTATTCTGGTCAACTCAAAATTGAGTCGAATGTACTCATCTCAGCGGCAAGTATGGCTACTCAAAATTGAGTAGCCTTATGTTGACTCACTTTTGAGTAAACTACGTTCTCACGTAGACTGAGTCAAATCCACTCGCCGGTATTTTCAGTTGCAGGGAGGGTTTTTATTTTGGTTTTCATTCAAGGAAATGGAAATTGCCTGCTCCGGATTCCTTCTACCGGAGCAAAAGGTTCAACACCGTTTCCCTAAGCAATTCGTATTTACCTGAAGGCATTCCAGCCGGTTTTGAGTAACATTTTCTATGAGCTTTCCTCCGACATGACTGGCATTTTTTCCAAGTCCAGGATTTTGCTGACTGAGTGGCTTTTACTCAGTTTGACATTTCTCGTTTACTCAATTTTTGACAACTCGATACATCGGACGAAAGTGAGTACGATCGACTCACCTGGTGAGTAAGCAGAAGTTAGCGTGAAGTGAAGATTTAATAGTGATTAATTGTTGTTACGTTGTTGTTTACAAACCTTTATTTGTAACCACACAGCAAAAAAATGTAATATCGATCAATGCAATTCAAGCTGATGTATGAAATAACGATGTAATAGCAAAAAGCAGATACAATATTACATCAATGGATGTACATCGTACAACGTTATATTACACAACCGATGGATTGACCTGGTTGCAGCAGTTTGGATGTAATATTCAACAACTTTTTTTTCTGTGCAAGTCGGGTAAAACAATATTCTCGTTCGGAAAGCGTCGTATGACAATATCACGGAACACCACGAACTTCTGAAACTGCTCTGATTTGGTATCCCATCGACACACTCGTCTAGGAAACGGATCAGATGGAAAAAAACAGGATAGTTCCTTTGTTCTCGGGTATCGCTTATTATGCTAAATTATGTTGTAGAATATCACCTTGTTCTATTACAGAATTTTTACATAAATTGGTACTAGACCGGTACGACATGTCAGGTAATTGAAATCGGATCAGCCGGTTTTAGCTGTTGAAAACGGATTTCATCGAATATCATTCATAAGCTTGTTTGGCAACGCACTAAGTAAGCCGCCCTCAATCTGATCGATCCCCCTTGTTCGCTGCGCACATCTTCGTCTTGTTCTAGTCGGGTCGCTACCAAGAACCATTTTCATCATGTCGTTATCCGACATTGTGACGATGTGCCCAGCCCACCGTAGTCACCCGATATTCACATTCGATCTAAATTTCTTAACTTACAAACCTGCTGCAATGCTACTTAATGATTCAATTCTTTTCTATAGTGATTCATCAATTTCCGAGCTAAATCCAATCTTTTCAAAATTGGTTTAAAATTTTTAGACGTGAGACCGAATGCAGACTAGGGTGTTTCATTCTGGAAAAAGATTGATATTTTTGATAGGCCACCCCCTATTTCAGGTCATAACACAAAAACAAACATCTGTGCAAAGAATCAGCTAAATTGGTCAACGTTTAGAGGTCGCGCCAACGATTTCAATTTTGTTCGGGATTTTCGTCAAATTAGTATGGGAAAAAATGATGACCCACTAAAATCATTCTAACTTTTTTCTTAATGAACCGATTTGCATGAAATTAAAATATGTTATACTTAAAACTATAATGAACAACTTTGTTGAAGACTGCAAGTCGATTTAATGATTTGGAAAACAGAAATAGGCTGTCGGAACTCATATTGCAGATAAACCTTGATTTGAGCAGAAAAGCAGGTATGCTGATAGGGCATATATCATAGTATGCTTTGCCAGATTTTTTTTACCTCAATGTTTATAAACATATTGTGCTGTCATCTCTGGATACAATAGTGCCATGGATTTGAGAAGTGATACTGAGAAGTGGTTGATCGGTCAGTTCATTACCAGGTTCACCGGTGGAAAACTTCCGAGTAACCGAGAAGTACTGCAGCTATTCTTTTTTCATCGCTCACAATCTCGCTCCACGATACGACAATGCTGCTGGAAGGTGGTTCAATCGGCAGAACAAGTTAGGGTCAGAGCTCGTATCCCAAAGAGAAAAACCAGCCGAATAATTTTAAACCACGAAGATTTGTATAGAAACTAACAATTAAACAAATGGTTTTCGTTGCATGAAAATGATTTATTGAGAAGAGAAAGCGTTGAAAGTTTAACTAACACCCGAAATAATATTTGGACATTTTTCTGCAAAAATAGGGGGTGTTATTCAGAGTTACTGCTGAATGTTGGTTGTTATTCATTCATTCCCTCTTTTGTCAACAGTGAATAAAAAAATAATACTTAACAGTTTAAATTTTTTTTGGTTCATTTAACAGCCAATAATTGTTTTAATTAGTTACGTAACATTTATCATAACCATCTTCCCTCCTGTGAGACAATAAGTTACGCAAGCCCTCCCTCTACATACCATACGCAATTTGTACAGGAAGCTGTACATGCATTTGTGAATATAAATTTGTGTAAATGAAGTACTACAAAAATATACTGTTGATGATGGTTTATATTTCATAAAGCT